>NW_028139461.1:0-27085 GCF_965202585.1 Thalia democratica
TTTTGTTTACGTAATTCGAGAGATTTCTTTATCAAATACTAAGAGTTTAGGTAAAACTTAAATATTTTTGAAAAATGATAATAAGTTGGAAAAAAGTATAATAACGTTAGAACCTTGATTATATAAGTCTGTTAAAAGTGAAAAATATTCAAAAAATAGTTTACTTTTGCTGTAAAACCACGTTAAAAAACCAAAACCGTGCAAACTTGGAAATTTTCTGAAAAATTTATAAAAGCATATTCAAAAAAAAAAGTTTGAAAAAAAAAAACTTCTTAAAACTCAATTTTAAAAGTATTTCAAAAATAATAAATTTTATAAAAAAATTATATTCGGAGAAAAACGTTGCAAAGTAAAAAATGTTAAAAAACGTTAAATTTTTAAAGGAGCCCACTACAATACCAAAACCCCAATTCCATAAAAATTATTGTGGAAAAGCTAAGCAAAAGAACGTGCTTTAGAGCTCAAAGAAAAGTTCCAAGTTAGCATTATAGAAATTAAAAATAATTGGTTTTAAAGTTTGATTAAAATATAAAATTACAAAAAAAGCCATTCAAGTCAATTTAACGATCGTTGATAAATTGTCTATTTTTTCTTGATAAAATTAACCAAATGATTTTGCTTATAAATATTCATATAAACTAAGCGCATGATCATTTCTAATGACTAAAAATTTTCAAATATAGCACCAATCTCAATCCAGAACGTTTTTCGACAAATATATAAATTTTAAAGTAAATAAAATGTCTAGAAAAAATGTTGACGCCACAATTACTTATTAACAGCTTTGTAAATCAGTTTACTATATAAGTAATGATCTACGTTTTAATTTTACTTCTGTCTTTACAAGTTTTACGAGAACGTTATAAATAATCGATTACTTGTTAAAAATTAGTACAAACATATTTAGATCGTATATTAATTTCAGTTAAATATGATTACCCTTATGAATTTATAATTTGTGGAATATTAATTGACGTCACATAATGCTCAACCTTTTTTGCTATTGCAAACTAGTTTCAGACAATTTTTTTTAAGTACAGTGCTTCCTCGCTAATCCGGTCCTCGCTAATCCGGTTCCTCGCTAATCCGGCCGGTTTTAGTCGAGAAATCGACTTTTTTACTTTAGCGTTTTTAGCGTTTAATTTCATTTTACTTCGAAAAAGTATTCAATTTACGTTTTATAAGTATGCAAACAATATATTGTTACGTCATATCAGAGTATCATTTCTTTAATCTTAAGTTTTTGTCATACTTTTCCCGCTCAGTTGTAACAAACTTGTTTATTATTCATTTGCAATTTTTCTGTCTTTGCTAAGCAAATTACACTTTAATATACTACAATCAACATATCTGGATAAAAAAATGGATAAGACAGCAAAAAAACGAAAACGCGTTCAACTAACAATTGAAAACAAGTTAAAAGTTTGCTAAAAGTTTGTTCATGACAAAAGTTGTCGACACCGTTTCATCTGCTTCGGGTATGGTAAAGCCTTCTTCCATTAGAAACTCTTGGAAGAAATTAATGCCATTACAGCAAAGCTCTTCCATGCAAAGCATAGACTCTTCAGAAAAAACTCAAGACAACGAGTTTGTACAGCAATTTGCGAGATTAAATATCACATTTATTGAAGATTATATTCAAAGATGGATGAGTTGCGATGGTCCTGGATATGAGCATATGGACGAGCAAGGAATTGTTGAACTGGTTACTGGGGATAACGAAAAGGAGGCTGTTGAAGTTGTTGAAGATGAAATTGGTGTTTCCTAGCCTTCTAAAAGTTTATTTTCTCATGCTGAAGCCATGCAGAAAATGGACGATTACTTAGCTTACTACCGTTGCCAACCAGAAGCCACACCTGAAGATGTGTCAAAACTCATCCAATTTCGTGAGTTTTCTGCTAATAAAACGAGAAAGCACTGTAAAACAATCTTCAATTCTTTCTTTTTTCAAAAAAATCTTAATTTAGTTAAAGTGTTAACAGTGTATTTTTTTTCCAATAATTTTGAACCTATAAAATTTTTTTTTGTTTAGTTTTGTCTGTTTTAATTCTTTTTTCTTTGAATAAAGTAAAATAGATTAAATTAACAGAAGTTTTATAGTACGTTTTGTTATATACATTCATAATATAACTAAGGTAGATAATATGTAAAAAAAGCGATATTTTGTTCTTATCCGGCCAAAGGCAAATCCGGCCGTATTTTCAAAAAAATCTTGCCCAACTTGGCCGGATTAGCGAGGAAGCACTGTATTTAAAAATTTTATAATTGTGTAAAATAAAAAATATTTAATCTTTGAATCATATGACATAAAAATGATAAATAAATAAACTAATTCAAGTAGATAAAAAATAGTATTGTTAAAAATAAAACTGTTTTGTTATCATTTTTATCAACTTCAGTAACATTAAATACAATAAAAATAAATAACAAATCTTCTTTTTTAAGTTGTTAAAGAAACTGAAGTGTTTTGTGCAAAGTATATCATTTTAAAATAGTATAAGTGTATATGTTATATTCTAATTATGTGAGAAGTTAATAAGTAATGTAGTTTCGGATTTATAATTGCAAATAAATTTACAATTTATAAAGAAGAATTTTAAAAGTAAAGTAAATACAGAAATTATTTTTTGTTTCCAGTACAAAACTACAGTTTTTTTTTTGTTTAAGATAACCAATTAGAAGCGAACAGAAATATATCAAGTACGATATTATAATAATAAGAAAAATTAAGTAAACTAAAAGATGTAATAAAGTCTAAATATTGTACTTAAATATTTTATATTTTCCATATTTCCGATGATTATATTGAATTTTTCTTATTATGATTAAACCTGTGAATTTTTACTTATTTACTGAGTAGAAAAAAACTGAAAGTTTTTAAACATTCGAGATGAAGTGAATTTTATTTTAGTACAAAACTTCTTTTTTATTTGACAGATTTAACATAACAAATTAGAAACAAATATGATTATATTTAAGATGAATAAAATGTTAAGGTTATTAAACAAAAACCTGTAATGTAGCTTCATTTAGTATTTAAGAGTTAATATTGTATAACTTTCCGACAGTAAAACTTATATTTTAATTATATTCTATACGTTTATATTTACACTTATCTTTTTAGGTGAAAAAAGTAAAAGTTTTTAAATCTTCAGAATTATAATATTACATCTGGAAAATTATAAGCTGACACTTTAACGCAACAACTAAAAATAATAAATTTATTGATGAAACCCTATATTAATATATATTTTAATTCTACCCAGAAACTGATATTTCATTTTTGTAAAATTATTTAAAAGGTTTTATAAAATTAAAAATTTTACGAGCCTAGTTTAAAAGTTTTCTGATTTTCTAGATTTTCTTGAAGGGAATTATTTTTCTTTACCTTTAGCCATTTTACATGGTTTCAAACTTCAGAAGTAATCAATGTCTAACATCTTCATTTCATATAAAATCAAACGCTTTAGTTTGTGGGAATTCAAAACTAATTAAACATATTATGTGTTTAGAAAACAGATTTGAACTACTAAAAGTATTTTACTCTTTGAAAATATTTTTAACCATCCAAAACAGCTGGTAGTTCTTAATAAAATATTCTATTTTCATTCATTTATTTCATTAAAATTGTCATTAAAATATTCTATACTGATGTAATATTGTTTTGTAGGTCAGCGTAAAAAAAAAAACAAATTTAAGTTAAAATTTCATAACATTTTCTTCAACAGTAATGAGTGGACGTTTATTAGTTTAAGTAGTTAAATCAAAACTTAATGTAAGTTTATTGTTTTTGGAGAAACTTTAAGAACAAAAAGTAAATTTTTTATATGAGCGTCTGAAGAATTTGGAAGTTTTTTAATGACAATTGTTACTTATTAAAAATACAATGCTTTAGTTCTTATAAAGAAATTTTTAATTTAGATTGTCCCTATACTTTAATATTTTAATTTCAGTATTTTTTTCGGTTTTCAGTTCACAAGGATATTCTAAATATAAATAATCGCAAAATTAACATATACTGACATGATATTTTATAAAGTAACGTAAAACTGTTATTTATCAATCTGTTTTTTTTTAATAAAAAATAATCTTTTTTTAGATACTTAAAACAGTTCAAACTAACTTAACATATTCAACAATTATCTTTTTTTTAACAAATGATGAAGTCATCACTTTTCCCACTTCATAAAAAAGTTTAAATACTAATAAATTTAATATACATACGTATATTGAAGGTTTAAAGTCTAAGTTTAAAACGAGAAATTGATCTTCTAAATCATAAGTTAAGTATCATAACAAGTCTTGTAGGCTTATGTAGCTAAGTGTTAGATTTCTGAATTTAAATACTTGTAACTTAAATATCATACTGAAAACTGTAATTGGTTTTTTTATGCTGAAATAGATAATAATAAAATATTTTACTTCAAGACAAACGAAATTTATTTACTGTCATACACATTTCCATTTCTTAAATCTCCTGAATCTAGATATTTCTAACTAAGATTTTGTTTCATTTAGTAGTCAGTTACGCGTTTTTTTTAAATTTTTGTATTACTTAGTTTTTTTTTTTATCTAGTAATAGATAACATTTTATCTTAAATTTAGTTCAAAACGATTGTTATTTATAAATTCAAATGATATATCAATATGCTTTTATGTTAAATATTTTTTTCAGCGCTTCATGACGTCGTTTTAACCAAAATATAGATTGGCAGTTGTTACTCTCGGTCCAAAATCGTCGCGGGCGGCAGTTTTAGTTTTACTAACCTTTAGATAATCTTTTGGTTCTTGTTTCATTTTTATTCACTTTATTTCTTTTTAGTTCCATATAGCTACACATAAAACGCCTTTTTAAATGATACATATTAATTAAAAGAAAAATTGACATTGATTAATATACTTTAGTGTTAACAAGCTACTTTCTGTCCTAAAGATTAAATTAGTTTAACTTAAAATGCTAAACTGTCGGTGGTATAATTTGGTTTACAAAATTGTGTTCACTACTTAAAATGTAATTTCATAATTTTTTACCCTTTTTGTCTTCGCTAAAAATGCTTCCTGGTTTATTACAAATGAAGTTAATTAATAAGCAACATAAGTCAAAGATCTAGTTTAAACGAAACCATATTACTATCATGTATTTAGTAATAATTGCAATAGCACCATTGTTTACTAAAATTTTAAATCAATACTCATTATACTGATGCATTGCACATTTTCTATTAAAATAACTTTATCTTTTGTTTTGATTTTCATTGTAATTAAAACTAAAAACTTTTCTTTAATTTCAAATTATAAAGTTAGTAAAAACAACAATTATAAAAATTCTCAGGTGATCAGTATCTGTTGTATCTGTGCTCTTATCTTATTAGACCGTTTAAGTCCTAATATAATTTTTATGGCTTTATGATCTTCAGAAATCGTCGTAACACCAATTCTTGTTGTCATTAGAGAAATAAACAAAAATATTTTACTACAGCCACAACATTTTTTCTAGCAAAAACACATCTACTCTTTTTCAACGCAATATTTTACTTCAGATAAAGAATTGCTATAATGCTCAATATATAAATAATTTTTCTACTACAAGAATTGCTTAATAGAAACTATTAATTACTTAAAAATATTTAAGAAACTTAAATGTCTATTTAAGCTTAGAATATATATTAAAATACAATTAATTAATAGTTGATTAACTTTTTTAACTATTATTTTGTGAACTTTATTTAAAACAGGGCTGCCAAACAAACAGGCTAGTTTAAAAATTTAAAAAACTCATACTAGGTAAAACCTGCTTAAGATACTTTTTAAACACAGGTATGTGTAAAATTATTATATTTGAATAATTATTCGAATTCTCATGATAGTTTTTATGACTGTAGTGTAGCAGTTTAAAAGTTTTTAAGAGCTGTTTTTAAACAACCATTAATTAAGTATCTGGCACATAGTTAAATAACAAAAAATTTCTTAATTAATAAAAAATAAAATAAAAAATTTTAACAGCTTAATTTTATAAATAATCTCAGTATTATTTCTATGAAAATGCTTCGTTTTAATCCCTTCGATATTTCTAATTTAATATAGAAATTACTGTCACTTTCATTGATCATTATTTAAATACATAAATTTTGGCCATATCTGAATTATATTTATGTAGTATGCACATTCTTAACTAAATAATACACCGAATACTAATATACATATAACAAATGTTTAGTCTTCCGATTCAGAAATTTAACTAAACTACCTGATAATTTTTCAATCCTCAGTTAATTAAAACTTGAAAGTAAGTAGCCTTTAAAATAATTCTATATTTTGTTAAGATATACAAACTGCTTTAAGTGCTTTTTAATCAATAATAAAATTTAAAACCATGTGTAATGGCCTTAAATCATGACTTAAGTATGTTAATATAGTCTGCACCGCAGATTTAATTTACATCATTCTAGTGTTTACAAAAAATCTTAACCTACAGCTCGTGAACTCAAACTTGAACTACCATGAACTTTGAATGTTTTAGTAGTTTGTTTGTTGTAGCAGTTATCTTAAAACTTTTAAATAAATACTGTATAATAATAATGTTTTAGAAATTATAATTTTTTTTTTTCAAGTAAAGAGAACTTAGCGAAGAAGTTCCTGTTAAATTATTATTTTTAGCTTAAACTTTGTTCGAGTTAAGTTGTTCTTATTACGAACAGCAGTAAAAGCAGTCTTCCAAAATACCATATAAATTCTTTAAGAATTTAAGTTTATTACCTTCGTGTTAATTCAAAAACTTAATTTTATAAAGAATTAATAATGTTTGAATAATTGTTAGTTGTAATTAACTACTTATAGTAATAATTTTGAAGATGAATAATTTTATAAAGTCTTAAAATAGTCAAGCTTTAGTAGAACACAAAAGTCGATGTGTGAAAATTAATAAACTACTTGACACATGGACAAAAACAAAACAAGTAGTTTAAGACTCTTATTTTTAGAAATTTAAATTTAATTACATTAAATATTTAAGCGCACAGTGACTCAATTTTGTCACCACAAACTGTAGCTGCAACAAAATAATAATAAAAAAGCGAACTTAGTTACATCTTTTATGCTTATTTTTAAATTTGTAACGAGAAACTGATCTTTTATATCGTTCTCGTATAAAACAAAAATGTCGCAATTTACAATTTTATTTACTAAAAACGCTAAAATACATTAAAATATAACTCAGTCACCATAGTTCGTGATTGAAAAAAAACATAAACTGTAAACATGTGATGGTTTGATATGTAACTTATTATGTAAAGAATATAAAATCTAATGAAAAAGAGTTTAAATTCTTGTAAAAAAAAATCATCTGGTAAAATTAAAAATCTTGAACAAAAATTTTAATAAGTTGTTACAAGATAAATCTAAGCATGAAGAATAAGTTCTACTAGATAATTCTAAAGTTTGTGACGAGAAACTATTTTTATCGTACTCGTATAATTAAAAAAAAAATAAATGTAATAACTACTTACTTTTAGCTCTTTTCAAAGTGCATATCAGAGAGGAAGCTTACTTTGACTAATTTTTTAAAAATAACATAAAAACTATAAGCTTTTATAGTTTTTACAAGCAAAATTATTCAAGGCTTTTTTACTTGGATACAAACTAAAACGACAAAGATAAATAGCTATTTAAGTCCTCTTTGTTTTACATTTAACTAGTAGAAACTTGATTTTTATCACGAACTATTTTATTCTGCCATTAAAGAATTTTTATATCTTTCTTTTTCCTTAGTTATATGAAAATTATTTTTGAAAAACAACTGTTTTTTTTTTCGTTTTATTGTTATAAATAGTCTGTAGATTTTAGTTGAACCTACAATAAATTTACAGGTTTTAGTTTAGTTTAAAATTTGCTTTTTACAAAAGTGTTGTATTTTAGAGTTTACTAACAATGAAAATATTAACAAAAATAAATTTTTACTCGTACTTTGAAAAAAACAATTTTACATGTCCTCTGCCTTTTGTCAGGTGTTTACAAGCAATAAGTAAAAACAAAACATAAAGGTAATTATAATAAAACTAAAAATATAATTACAATAGCAGTTTTACGTAATAAAAAAAACAAATGAGTAAAAATATAAATTTACCATCATTAGCTAATAAAACAGCTGAAACACATAACTATATTTTTTTTTTTATTGGTTTAAACAATTGTCTAAAAATAGCTTCCAATTAAATAATATTAAGTAAATAAATTTGCTAAATAAATTTTAAATCTATTAAACATTTTTCAAAGTCTAAAGATTTTAATTTTGACTGAGAAGTATTTAGTTTTGTCTATGTTGGTTTAATATTTAAACTGATAATTTTTCAAATTAGTTCAGTTCAATTAATTAACTTGCAATAGTTTATTTATATATTCGAAACAAGATTTTTTTTACTGTTCATTAAATTTATTAAATAAAACAAAATGAAACATTTAGCACTAAATACTGATAAAATTTAAATTAAAAATATTTCAGCATATTGCATTTTTGCATTTTTTAAAGAGGTTGTATTCTATCATTCAAGTATTCAAATGTTTGCTTTAAAAATTGTTTATATCCTTTTATAATTAATTTAAAGTTATAACAATTTTTCAATTACTGCTTATTTATCATCGCTTTAAAATTTAAACAAAAATTATTTTTTTAACACATATGTTTCGAATTATCTAAACTTAATTTGTTTAGATTTGTATTTTCTAACATAAAGTTTTTTTTACCAACACCGTTAAACAATCTAGTTTAAAAGCTACTTGATGAAAATAATACAAGAGTCTTATGTATGTATTAGTACTTTAAAGGTTTATATTGACGTAATAATGTACAGCGTTTTAAATAAAGTTTTAATATATAAGGTTGTGGGTATTTAAAACGTTAGATCTTATGATAAGAAATAAGTTTTTATTTGGATAAATAAACTGAAACTCTATTTAACTACTTTATTACAAAAGGAGCGCTAATTTGATAATGATAAATATTTGCTTAACCTATTTTATAAACTTTGTCAATTAAAATATTGCATATGCAACTTATAATACTTTTACGATAAAGCTTTTATTTTTGCTAATTAAATAAACAAAAAATATTAGAAAAAACATTGAGATTTATCAAAACAAAGTTCTAGTATTTTTAAATTACTCATACTTACTGTTGTGACGTTGTTATCTATTTCCCGCATAATAAAGCTTTCAATTCATAAATAAATTTAAACACGTAATAACTTAATAAGTATATTTTTAGGATCTTAAGTTTGAAGCCATGTAAAATGGCCAGAAATAAAATAATGATATGCAGACTTATAAATTAGGAAAACTTAGTCAGCTTTTATAGATGACTTCTATTCATGTCATCAGAGTATGAATTAGTAGCCGTTACAGAATTTTCTTAAATAGGACTAACCAAGTTCGAGACAGGCAGTAGACGTTAAGTAACTATGAGAAATCCCACATCTATGACAATCTAACCTTATGTTTAGTAACCAGTTGTATACTGTGTTGGAAGATAATGTAAAGGTTTATTAATCTAACTTTATCGATAACAAACTTTAATTAAGAACAATGTAAAAGTTACTATTGAAAAAAACACCAGTTTTTTCAATTTTAGCATAAACTTAATTAAATAATATATTTACAACATTTATTTAATACTATAATAATTTAGTAACCTACAAAATTTAACCTTATTGTGTATGTATTGGAGTTAAGTACTTGTCACGGTGTAGTAACTAAATAGCTTAGTATTTATTTTTTTTATAAAATAAACTTAACGAATATTTATATTTTCTATGACATTGTTATGTATTATCAGCAAGCTAAAGTTTTTTTGTTTAATATTAATATGACATGCGATGTAAGATTCACAGGTAGAAGTTTATCAATCAAGATTAAAGCTATGTAAAATAGCCAAGTTCAAAAAAGTTATATTATTTTGTATAATTTTGTAAAAGTAAGCTAGTTTTTACAGAATTCTTTTAAATTCAGTAGACACAAAAAATTGATGGTAAATATAACAAATTACGATTGCATTGACAAGATGTACCCGGTTTAAAAAAGATGGTTACCGTCTAAAGATGACTCGTCTATTCTATCAAAAGTGGTTTTAAGTTTATAATCGATAATAAATAATGTGATCTGCCAACATTAACGTTATTTTTTTAAATATTCGTAATACCAAAGAATTTTAAATATGGTAAGAAACATAAGACATAAGTATTTTGTATAGTTTGTAGATATCAATTTTAAATAAAATGTTTATTTACAATTCTATGAGTTTTGTATTTAACAATTCTTTAAGTTTTTTTTCTGGCAGTTTATAAAAGTTAATGTATTGTAATACTTTTTTTTTACATTTTAAAAGGTCGTTTTGTACTAGAAATATAAAAATACACTCAGCTTTAGAAATTGATTTAGTTTAAAAATTTGCATACTTTAAACTTTTAATAAAACTATATTTATCAAGAATAAACTATTTCAAGTTGTAATCATTGTAAGGTAATGCATCCATATACTCGATCTGATTTAAAATACTAATTTATAAACAAGTCATTTAGCAGAAAAACATATAAATTAGTTTAGCAAAGTTTTAATTGTCGTTCTTTTTTTTCATATAGTTTGACTAATTTAAACAAAAAAAGTACTTCATAAAAGGAAATACTGTTAGTATAACTTAAAAATGAATTTTTAATGCTTAGATTAAAAGAAAATAAAGATATAGTTTAATATGCAAAAACTTCATCAAACATTAAGAAATAAACTTAAGCTGTATTTAGTGCTGCTTTTTATATTGGTTAAGCTTGAAGTAGTTATCACTAATAAAATCTTATACAAGTAAGAAAAATGTTGACGTCTTTAATACATCTACTTTTAAAGTTTTAATTTAAAACGAATAGGATTTTTTTCAAATTTCATTTTTTTTATTTCCATTTTTTTAGTCATGTTGAGTGTCATCTTATTGTTTTTTTAATTTGTTTAACCAGTGTAAATTTATAGAAATAATGAACCAATTAAAAAATACACTACGGTTTGTTTTTTAATTTTTATCTATGTTAAATGGTATTTCTTATTTTGATGCTTGTCTTGATATGTGAATTTTAATTGAACTCAGGTAAATAAAACTGTAAAATTTTGGTCAACCGCTGGTATAATTAACAGAATAACTAAATTTTAAACATTACATGTACATAGCTAGCATAATTCATAAATTATTAAAAAACATAAAAGTAAACTTTAGTAAGACTAAAACAATATCTGAACTTAATAATTAAAACAAAGTAGTAATACAATGAAATTTATTTATAAAAAAAAATATTTTACATAAAATATCTAACAATTTTATCTTCTTAATATAAATAAAATTTATTATTGTAATTCGATAACCAAAAGGTTTATTCGTGAACCAGGTCAGAGTTGTATAAAAAAAAAACTTTTCTGTTAATGCTACTAGTCTGTTATCTTCTTTTACTAGAGTTTTAAAACTAAAAGTAAACACATAATTGTTTACATATCTACTAATATTTACCGCATCAGAAACCATTTTAAAAGTACTAACTAATATTAAAATAAATTTTGACGACAGCAAACGTTCAGTAACAATTTCATTTACTTATCTTCCATATAACATTATAGAAAATTGAGACATATATTCCTCTTCACTTTAGTTAAAATTTTAGGCTATGTAAAATGGTTATGTTATAAAACTTGGTCGAGCATAACCAGTAAGAAGTCTGTTGTTTAGAAAGTATAAATAGTCTATAGGAGTTGAGGTAATATAAAACATTTTAATTTGAAAACTTTTACATTTCCATTTCAGCTCAATGAAATCATGTTTTATTAACCATACTCAAGAATAATTGCTGCTTTACAGTAAAGTAACTATTGCCGAATAAACATGTTTTTAGTTCATTGCTTTCTTTAATAAATTTGTTTATACAGTTTTACATAATTTACTCTAAAAATGGTTGTTTATTTTAGTAATAGAAGATTAAATTTTAAATATATATTTTATTTTGTATGATACATGTCTGATATACGAAATAAAATATATTATTTGTCACATAAATTATTTTCAAATTTTAAATGTTGATTTTATTGTTATACAATAAACTTGTTTTTGGTTAAGTTCCAGAATAAATCGTAAAAATTAAGTTAAAGTTGCAGTATGATCCATTTTAAAATAAAATAACTTTTAAGTTTTTTTTGTTTTAATTTTCGAATAAGAAACGATTTAAACAAAAAAAAATTACATCGTTTAGAAAACTGAGTCTCAACTGAATTTAAACAAACTTTTTCACAGCTTATTTTGTTTGTAAACGTTAATTAAAATTCAAAACAGAAACTCATTCAAAAATATTTTCTTTTGTGATTTTAGATCGACGTCAAACGTATTTAGAATGAAACTCTTAATTTCAAATATTTCAAAAATACTTGTTAGTATTTGTTCCAATCCAGTTGTAGCACCGTCGCAGTTTGTAACTAGTTAAATCGACTAGTAATAAAATAACTAACAAAAACAGTGTTTAAATCTATTATGTATCTTAAAAAGTACACTAAAGGTATTATCAAACAAACAAATCAAACTACAATTTTATTTGTACGAATTTGAATAGTCATGTTTTAAAGCTATTATTGTTATTTAATGTTTGTTAAAAAAAATAAACAAATAAAACAAACAAAAATAATAATTAACATAATGGGTAATCAAAATATCTAATTTTAATAAATAAAACTAAATATTTATAACTGAAATAAACAAACTGAATTTAGACGAAACCACTTTACGACTGTATTTTTTTAAATCGTTAAACACTAGATTATTTAACTGTAAACAAAAGTTTTTATTGGTTAGTTGCATAATAGATTTTGGTGTCGTAACTTTTAACATATTCAGCTTTAAGAAAATAAAATAAGATAAAAAGAGCATAGCTTCTTCAAAATATTTCTTAAACATTTGTTAAAAAAAGGAGTGGAGAAATCTTGATCAAAACAAACTGTGCAATATTTAAGAAAAGTTAAAAGAGTTATTATAGTCAAAACGAATATTAACAAACGTTATTTTGTTATTTTAATCTGTTCTTGCTTTTATTAGCTAGTTATTAAATATTGTTTTTATGTACAATAACTGATGTATAACGTAAATTAATAACACTATTTTTATTGATCTGATCGTTTAACTTCATTTGTTTCTTTAAAAAAAAAAATTATAATCGTGATTTTTTTTATTCTAAATACTTACCTTAAACATTTCCCTACTGATGATTATAATTTTTATAAAAATGTTTAATCTAACTTATTAATTCACCAATTAATTAAATTTTTCACAAATACCTCTGCGTGGTCATGAGGAAATATTTCAATGGTTTAATGTAATATACTTAAAAAAAAACTGTTTTTGATATATAAAAAGCAGCTTTTATTAGACAACATAGTAGTTTATCAAAAGTTTTAAATTATGAAATGTCTTAAACGAAAATTTTTAGTTTAAATTATACTTATAAAACATTTTTTAAACTTTTTACTGAGTTTTCAACGATTTCAAATTTTCTTTGTTTAATACGTTGATTATAAGAATTTATTTAATTAAAAAACATTCCGTTCAAGCTAGTAATTTTAGTAGAAATCAACGTCATTTAATTTTTAAAATATTATGTTTTCAATAATATAGTTTTTAACAAAAAAGACACTAGAAACTAAAGTCATATATAATGTTTATTCGGTCTACTCAAGTATTGTTTACCAGTACAAAAAATAAATTTGATTTTTAAATTTGTATGCTGAATTGTTCTTATAGTAGTAAAATGCTTAAATATAAACTTTTCAAATTGTATTAAACTTCTGTAAAAAGTTATTTTATTACAATTTTCATAATACAACAAATAAATAGTATAAGTTTCTAACATTTTAAAATATAACGTTTCAATTATTTTAGTTATGAAAAACAGCAACATTAAACTACACAAACTTAAAATTTAGTTTTTAATATTTTTTCTTAAACAAAGTTAACACGTGTTTGATAAATAATTTAACAAATAAAACAAAAAAAACACGATAAATTAAGGCTAAAATTAAAAAAGTAAATGCTAACTAAAGTAGTACATTTATTTTATAAACCAGTAAGTCTTTATCAAGTAAACGAGTTGCTAAGCATCAATATGTAAACTTATATACTAAATATATCAAGGATTTTATTTATTGTTAGAATTTTTGTTAAGTATGATAAAGTTACGTGTGTTTATATGTTTTTACAGTATATTTCAAAGTTGTTTCAAAAACATAAAGAAAACTTAGCCCTATTGCTAATTAATAGGTTAAAACAGGCAATAAAAACAGGATAAGTTTTTTTTAAAGTAGCTTTAAACTTACTGTTTGCTTTTTATTTGCTAACAGTTCACGAGAACGATGTAAAAGATCAATTTCTCGTTAAAAACTTTGAAAATTTTCAAGAGATTGTTAATAAATTTATATAACTTATATTTATAGTAAGTAAGTGAGCAATAATACAAGATTTTAAATAGTGACGTTATTCAACATTGAACAAATTTTAAGTTTCAGTTGATTGAACTTTTGACAGCAATTTAAAAAAAATTAAACACAAGAATAAGAGCTTATTAGAATTATTAAAATGTAAATTATACTGTGGTAGATGGTCTTGAGCCTAGAGTTCTACAAAGTATTTTAATACATCATTGGTAAAAAGTTACAATCAGCCTTAACTTAATTTTTTTTATTTTTCCTTTACTTTAGTATATTTTAATTATTTGCAAGTACAAATACAAATATCGAGTATTAACCTAGTAATACAAATAGAAATCTAAATGTGTTTATAAAGTAATATAAGATATAATATGAAATAAAAGATGTCTAAAAAACAGAAAATTACAAAAATTTGCATTGTATAATACTTTATAATAATCTTTATATAAAAGAAGATTTAAAAAATGTTAGTTGCCTAAAACGTTTAAATTTGGCTGTTTTCGTCATTATTTATTAAGCTAAAACGAACAGTAAAAGTGAAAGAAAGCGAAATATAATTTGGTATAATATTCTAATTTGTAGTTTAGTCAAAGCAAATATCGGCAAAGAAAACACAAATCTAGTTAAAATATTTCATCAAAAATAACCTATTATCAAAGATCTTCAACAAGTGTAATTTACGAATTAGTTATTAATGCATGGCAGAAATAAAGAATTAATTTAGTCACACAATCAAAGGATTATAAACAAAGGTAACCTAATCAAGAATCAGTGTAATTGCGCTAGTGGCTGAAAATATGATTTGTAGAAGGGAAAATTCACGTTCGAAGAACATTATTTGCAGGGTAACAGTTAACTTTTACCTTGATAAGAAGTTCTACATCGGCTTATGCTAAACTCAATTCAGATACTCACCTATTTTAATTAGATTAAAAAACTAATCTTTAATAAAACTTATGTTGTATTTACTACTTCAAATGTTATAAATTCTTTAGTAATATACGGTTATACTATTTTATCAATAGTTTTAATTAAAGTAAAAAACTTATTTCGATACAATCTCAATACTTAATATCTAACTATTCCAAATATAAAAAAAATCGAAAATAACTATTATTTAACAAAATATTTTCCTTATAACTGCAGCAAATTTATATTTAGCAGTGTTAAAGTTTTATTTATTGTTAAATAGTACTACAAAGAGCAGGGTTATCTTTGTTAAGTATTTATTAGCCTAATTTCTGAGAAAAAAATTAATAAAGATTTTGGTTCTTTATCTAAAAATGTTTAAACTTAAACTAATATAATTTAATTAGTTAGATATGAGTTTTATAAGTTAGGGATTTGTTATTTTGTTTATTTAATTAATTACAGTTGAATTTGCTATATATTTCTATTTTCTTTTCAATTTATAAAATAGCTTTATAATTTATTTTAAAGTGACAAAATAAGGTAATTTACTTCTTAGAACTTTTTTCCATGTAACTTTGGTACGCTTTTTCATTACAACCCAAAAATTGACCTTAATCAGAGGTGCGTATCCAAGAAATCCTAGTTTAATTCTTTTTTTGCACTTTATACACAAATTTTTTCTGTTTAAAGATTCGTACTTACTAACTACATATATAAGAGGAAGATTTTATTTAATATACAGCTTATATCAATATTTGTAGTAAAAAATCAACTAACTTTATTTATTTTTAGCCATTTTACATGATTTTAAACTTTGTACAAGGGAAAATCTGTTAAACTAATGTAGCGCTCAAGGTTATTTTAAAACATGAAACTTTATTTTGTGCTAAGTACATAACAGTGTCACAAAGTTTATTCTTATTAGAATGATTCTGCATAAAACATAATTTTTATATTGATTTTAGTTTACATTGACAATAATTAAGTTTTTGTTAAGTTAACATAAATACTAGACTACTATTAACTTATACATTTATATAAGCTTATCTTATGATTGACTTAAAAAAAATATACATTTTGTTGTTTTTTAATTGTAAATAACATTCAACTACATTATTTAAATACACTAGTTTAAAAATAGATTAAAGACAAAATATCTAACAAACTAATCAGTTAAAGTATGTTTTAATTCGAAAAACCGAACAATATTTAGATTAAAATGTCTACAGTTTATTTTAAATGATAATTATACTAAATCTTAAATTTAGTTGACTCATGAGATTTTAACTGTACAAATTTAACCGGGCGCTGGTAAACGGCGGGATTATCCTGTAAATTTAGCTGAAGGTTGAAAAATAAAAACCAAAAACTTTAAACTCATAGCTATTTAAGGAGTTGACTTTACGTTTGCACTAACTAACTCACCAGAATGCGACTTTACTCGTTCAATCCGAAGATACTATCACAAAGCTGAGACTCTTCGAAACATTTTAAGAATTTTTTTAGCTTCTTTAGACAAAGTTATGACAAAGTTAAAGATTCTGAAAATTCTTAATATTGTTTAGTAAGAGAACTATCATACTAAAACCTGGAATAATAAAAAAAAAATTCAAGATATTTAGAGCAGCGGTTCTTAACCAACTTGCTTATAGAGCATGCTTAACTTAAACAAAGCTAATTAAAAAACTTATCATAAAAGTGTTAAAATGAATAAAAATGGCTTTTATTATTATGGTTTTTAATACTATATATCAGGGTTGCCAATGGAAAAACTTGATATAAAAGTGTTAAAATGAAGTAAATAGCTTTTACGTTTATGGTTTTTTAATACTATATATCAGGTTTGCCTGCACAGCTATAGATTTAAAAAAGGTTTAGAAGTTTATAATTGTATGAATCACTTATGGTCAAGCATCATTAAAAGATTCTTAGTTGCGAAAAGACTAAAAAAACAACATAAGTAACGTTTGATTTAATTTTAACTTAAGCGTAAATAAAATTTAAAATAAATTTACTTTGAATAAGTTAATATTTTTATATAATTCTTTATTTTTCACTAATTAACAAACTAAATAACTTATATACATATGATTATAAAAATTAAAAGCTGTTTATACTCTTGTTTATGCAAGATGCCAACTACTGATTCTCGAACAATGACGGCGGAACTAAATATTAAAAAAAAGCAAACAAAATAATTTATATAATAAAAAGATTTTTAATTAACGTTCTCAATAAAAGAAAGGTTGACTTCAACGTACTGCATGCTGATTTGATTTTTAACAATAAGCAATTACAGCCTAATTTGAACAAATCACTGCTTCGAGATTTTAATTTTTAAAATTCAACCAGACGCAAGCGGGATTATTCTGTAAGTTTTGCTCGAGGTTATCTCTTTATTGTTTGTGTGCTATATTACACAGTAATTGCTCACAAATTATCGTCTTGAAAATTTTTTATCGTATTTTAAAATTTGTGGTTATAAGGTTGTGTTGCTGCTGAAAATTTGTAACCATGTAAAATGGTCATGGAGTAAATTAATTAAAGTGACTGCATAAATAATTTAAAGATTATAGTTTACTAAGAGTTATAACAAAACGTTTATTGATGTTTACGGTAATTTCTTACTAATTGCTTAGAATTAACACTAAAATATTTTGTATGCTTAAAAAAGTTACATAGTTTGTATAATATATTTTTAGTGCTAAAGATTTTAAAAAAATAAATTGAGAAAGTTACTTAAGTATTATTGTTTTTTTTAATAGTTTTTTTATTTGACGTAGAGAAAAAATAAAATACAAATGAAACAGAAATTGCATAGTGTTAAATATAAATTAAATTATTTTAACATCAGTCGTATGTGATGAAGTATACATTAAAAAACTTAAAAGCTATTTTAAATTTCCATGAAATTTTTTGTCAAATTTGTAGCCAAATCAAAAAAAAGCTGATGGCTAAATTCTGTGTAAAAAAAAGTTACTAAGAAAAACATAAACTTTGAAAATATTTTCAATAATTCTTTTTAAGTGTTGTTATAACGTAATACTAGTTAAACTTCTAATAAGTAGAAGCAACGATTTGAGTTTAATTTTGTTGTAACAATATTAAACAAATTAAATCAGACTAAAATAAAGCTGACTGTTAAACTATTTCGTTAAGCTAATTACTTTTATAATAAATTGAAAAAGTTGACGTAAAAACTTAAAAGTACTAATTAATTCAGAATAAAAAATTAAAACGGTTTAAAGTAATAATTGGTGGCATAAAACTAAATGTTATAAAACTTTTGATACCTAAGTTATTATCGAATTATTTAATACAGCTTATTATTTAGAATTTTTCTATATATACTAGCAGACATTATCACATTTCCAGAATGTTTGTCCAAATTTTTAGCAATGTAACTTGGCTATACATATAAAAAATTCGCACTTTACGAAGTATATGTTAAAAATTTGTTTCTTTTGGAAAATTTTTAAACAGTAAAAAAAAACTTTATGTTACAAAACACAACTTAAATTATATTTAGGTTACATATTGGTAAACATCTTTAGTAAATATCTTTATAGGAGCATCGTCTTAGAACATAAAAACCTAATTAAGGGCTTGTTTAACAAAAGGTGAAGAGGCCATTAATTTTATATTCACTTTAAAACATTGAAACGGTTTTATCAGTTTAAAAAAAGGTTTAGAATAGTAAAGTGTTCATACTCAGTAAGAACAAATACTGTTTAAAACTGATTATATCAGTTACAAAACAACCTAATTTTGAGTTTATATTGCAAGTAAGCAGTTAAAATTACATCTGATGCTGTATATTAAGTTTGCAACATATTTCAAGGAACTTGTAAATTGATATTTTATATTGTTCTCGTAAAATAAAATGAAAATGCTTGTTAAACTATCTTTTATTTTTATTTTGTTATAAATAGTAGTTATAATGATATGAACTATGAAAAATTCAAGTTTATTTGCTACAATTAGATAAATTACTTAAATGAAATCTAGTTTGCACTTATTTTAAAAAATTCCAGAACTTATATAAAAAAAAAAAATGCTGCATTAGCTTGACTCAAAAAAACTTTGTTGTTTTAATATATAAAATCCAAACCTTACAAATGAACTTTTTGTTTTATAACGTTTTTGATGTGTGGTTTAAATAAACATTTAAAAAAAAAACGGTAAAGAACTTTGGTGTTTTATAACTGGCGTCACACATAACTCAAAGGTCGAATAAACATATTTTTTTAGATATTAATGAAACAATTGTTAGTATTCAACTAAGTACAACGTCACACTAGCAATAGTATAACCTAGTCGACTATTAAAAAAAAATAATCATGAAAAACTTGTTTAAACATTAGGTTTTACTATTAGGTTTCTATTTATATTAAATAAAATAAATTATACAGTAATCTTTCTTTATTCTACCAACATATGTTTCTGTGTGTCAACGAATCAACACACTTCAACTGGGTTCTGTAAAAAAATAATCACTGTAATGAGAGAATAGAAGCATAGAATGGAATATGTGTATACATGTTTTCATTAAAATAAGATATTTTCTACAGATAATGAAAACATGTATAATGAAATTTTATTTTAATGAAAACATGTATACACATATTCTATTCTATGCTTCTATTCTCTCATTACAGTAATTATTATTTTTTTACAGAGCCCAGTTGAAGTGTGTTGATTCGTTGACACACAGAAACATATGTTGGTATAATAAAAGAAGATTACTGTATGATTTGTTTTTTATTTATATTCCAGTGATGTTACCTCACTAAGAACTTTTGTTAACAAACGATTAAAACTATATTTTGAACAGTTATTTATATTAAAACTATTTATAGTTTTAAGTTAAGTTTTAAAACGAAAATTTTAAATTAAAAGTTTATTAATTAACACTGTGCATTATATTTTATTATAAACTCTGAGCTTTAAATTGTCTCATTGATATTTATTCTCTTTTTTAGTTGAGCTTTTTTTTTGGAATTTACAGATTTTTTTGATAATATTTAAAATTTTTATAATTTAAAAAAAGTTTTTTTTTGTTAAACAGACGTTAAAAATACAGACATAAATAAACAGTTTTAACAAATGTAAAGTCGTATTTTCAAACTCGTGAAATTTCGTTACTTTAATGAAAACGAACAAAAAATTATTTTTTCAATACAGTCTGATGTAGACTACATCTAATTTACTAAATTTAACTTCTTTTTTGTATGAATTGTTCATATTATTAGAAACCATTGACAGGTTAATAATTAAATTTCTTGATTTTGATTGTTTAACTTCATTTATGACTTTTAGTAACAATATATAATCGTAAAAAAATATGTTAGCTGTTTAAATTTTAGTTGTAGGTTGTTTATTTACTTTAAATGTTACCAGTTAGTAATCTTGGTTACAAATTTCTCGACGCGACGGTATGGAAATTAAAAAAAAACGAACAATTATATATATTATCTTTATCTATTAAAAGTTTGTGGTTATAAACTTTTGACGTAAACTTAATATTTGTGCTTTATAGCTGATTATACATAGTAGTTAAATAAAAATTAATACAGGTACAGCAATTAAATATAAAAAAAAAGAAGTTTTCTAGCTTTTTAAGTTTGTATTATTTTAAATGTTTTAGTTATTACTTAAATTTTTTTTTATCTGTTGCTTGAAATAAATAGTATAAACTAAAAATGTATAAACAATATTTAATAAATATTATGTATTACTTGCAAACTGAAGTTTCTATATTTAGGACACTTCATAACTTTAGTATGGAATAAGATATGTTTTTCTTGATGTTAAAATTGAAAGTCTTTTAAAATGGCCAAAATGTGACTATTTCGAAGAATTCAAATTAATTAAGAAACTTCAGCAAAATAAAAGTATCTAAACTCCAGTACACAAATCTAAATATCATCTATATAATATTTATAATCAATATGCTGCCAAGATGTTAGCAAATGTTCAGCCTATACAACCTATACCATTTGGTGCCTATACAACCCAATACGTTGTATAGGGTACCTGTGAGAAAAAATACTAAAGAAAACTTGTAGATTTTCGTTAATATAAGCATCCTATTAATCATATGTTGTAATATTTTTTATTACACTGCGAAGTGGTTGTCACAATCTCAATTTAGAAGCAAACAAAACATTAAAAAATAATAACTTTATATTTAACTAATTAACAATGAGGTAATTTTAACTTCAAATTTGCATATTTTGTCTCAATTTTAATACTGAGTTAGTTTTAGCTTATAATTTGCAGACGTAAATATAACTTTACATAACTAATAAAAAATTTTAGTTAAAAAAAACAAAACTCAAAGTTAATAAATATTGCCAGTGTTTAGAATTTTCATGAAACATGATAAAAGTTTAAATGCTTTAACAGAATGTCAAATAATTATTTTAACTACAACTTTACATCTTTACAAACTTTTAACTACAAATTCGTTCTACTTACGATAAATACTTACCTACATAAAAAAAAAGCAACTTAACTTATTTTTGTCAGAATTTTTTGATAGAATGGCGAAACTATTTTTCAATACCTCTACTTTTAAATAAGTTTGTACTTAATTTTATATTTAGATAAATTTTGTTATTTTTAACAAGGTAGATATAACTTTTATAGAATATGGTACTAACTTGCGTTAAGTTTTTAGCTAAGATTAAACTACTTATATAAACAAGTTAATTTTTAAAAGTATAAACAGTATTTGTAAAAAATTATACATGTTAAATAATTTTCAATATGAACTACCAACTTCCAGTTTAACTCTTTTTGTCATTTCTATTAAATTTTTAATAAGTAAAACAAGTAAGTAGAGTTAATAGATAGTTTTTAAATGACTTAAACCATAGTCTAATTAATATGGCTAAAAATATCCGTAATCAAATTTTAGCCAATTAAAAACTCCTACATGTAAATTAAATTATATACTTAAAAAATTACTCAAACGTGCTCAAAATATATTTTAGAACAAACGAGGGTATCCAATTATACACATTTATTTTGCTATATATTTACGTTTTTTTTTTGCTATATATTTACATTTTAAAAATGTTATGTTAACCTTTAGCATAATAGAATTTAAACTAATGCCTAAAATAAAAACTATAAAAAGTGAGTTTATAAAAAACTAAAAACAGGTAGTGTATTAAAATTAAATAACTTAATGTTTAAAATTTATCTTTGACGTTGCTTAAAGTTTGTTATTTAGCTAGGAAGAATTTCAAAATTTTTAATTATAAAACTAAATAAACTTTTTATTTTCAATTTAACATATCAAAAAAAAAAATTATTCAATATAAAATAGACAAAATAAGTTCGAAAATTATGGTGTTTATTTCAAAGGAACATAAATGAGTAGAGCTTATATGGCATATAATTTCTAAACTTTGTAAAATAGTATAAAAAAAAGTTATATATATATATACATACACCTATTAAACTAAACTGAAAAATATAAGCTTATCATATCTTAATCTGTATTTTTTTTATGTGTAATCTTAAAATAAAACTTTTCAATTTAAAGCGTGGTTGTTAACTAACAAAATTAATGTTTTTTCGATTAATATTAAACCATAAAAATATAATATTTTGCTGTCTTTAAATAAATTTTCGCTTTATTTTAAAAACGTATTTAAATTTGATCACTAAAATAACAAATTTATTAACTTGTTGATAAAATACTGATTTTTATCATGTATTATATTCTGTACCCAGTTTTTTTTATAAAGCTCTATTCTTTGTTTAATTAAGTCACATATAAGCTTTGTAGATATTATATTAGTTATTTATACTTTTTAAATAAATTACAATACTTAATAAGCTAATTTTACGAATTTCAATTATGTTTTTGAATAGCCCGTTTCCAAGGCTGAAAATTTTCCAACTATCTATCTGTGTTCACAAAAAATTATTATTTAATAAATACAACTATTAAAGACAGAAGCTTGTAGTAAATAGAATAATTACGACACAAAGTTTTTTAATTACGTTTTTTTTACTGTTTTTACTGAAGTTTGATAATATGAAAATGCTTATAATACAAGTAATTTTGATTTATTTCTGACGCTTAACGTTATTTATTACTAATATTTTTTTCACTTAGTTTTTTATTTTAAGTTAAGCGTGACTAAAACACACAAACTCTAGTATTTTTTTTAGTTACAAAAATTTACCGTGTTTGACTTAAATCAATGATACTTATGAACAAGTAGTATAAAAACGATCATACTACTTGTCCTCTATATTTACATTTTCAGTAGATATAAACTTTTATAAAACATGATAAAAGAATAAATGTTTTAAAAAATATCAGATAATTAATGATACAATAATGATAACAAAGATCGATTTCTCGTTATAAATTTTAAATGTAAGTTTAGTATATCATTAAATAAACTTTAATATGTTTTTCTTCTACGCAGAAGCTAAATTACGTTGTATTTGAAATACATCATAAAAAACTTAAGTAATTTTATTGAAATATATCTTAAGTTTAATTAAATAATGTTCTGTTTAGGAAACTTTGATTGAATAAAATAACTAGTTGAATCTAGTATTTAAAACAAGTAGTGTAAATATCCAGTAAAATTATTATTTAGTTGAAATAAATTGATTTTTTTATGAGCGCTTAAGTAGTTTGGTAAAAGGATTTGATGAAAAAGAATTCTTTTGCATGTCGATTCGTACGCAACATGCTTTTAAATTCCTAAACTAGCTATTACACATATTGTTTATCATCTAAATATTTTAATCTTTAGTAATAAAACAATTAACTAAACGAAACTTAACTGAACTTTGTGTCTAAAAATGTAGTTAAAAACTTGTCTTATTTCATAAGAATTGAAAAATAAATCTATATATATATAACTTTAAATTAATATCTTGAAGGAGATAAATATTTTTATTAGCAAACATGCAAATTACTTAAATGATAGGTTCAAACTTCTGTAAAGACGGTAAAAGTCTAATAAGCTGAAAAATGTTTACGTTAAATTTTACTATATCTTTGAGCTAAAAGGGTATTTTATTTTTCATAGTAATTTTACGTTACCAGTAAAAATAATTTTACATTTGAAAAAATAAATAAACTACTTTATTATTTTTAACAGTTTTATGGAAGTGAAGTCTAACATCAGTGAACTTAAATTAAAAAAATTAAAATATAAAGATAAATACTGTGACACTTATGCAATTAATAAAAAAACAACAACAAAAATAACAACGAAATTCCAGGTCTTATTTTGTGATGTTAAAAAACTAACAAAAATTCCAAAAATAAAAATAAATAATTTAGTTCTTGCTTTCCTTAGAAAAAAAGAAAGAAAATACTGCAATCTAGACTAAACAACTGTTTCTGCAACCAAACAAATTAACTTTTGTACAAACAAATAGAAATTTGTGTATCAATTGACAAATACTATTAACTCCTTAAACAATAGTAAACATACGTGTAGCAATGGATTATTTATAATAATTTTTATTGATGATCTATTTATTTTTTATGACCTATTCCTAACCCTCTCCCTCGTTTGTGTAAATATCATTAGTTTTTTAGTAAAAAAAAACAGTTTAGAAAATATAAATAATGTTTTCGTGTTGTGTTTCGTACTTTAAGAATTTTTTGTTTATTATAGTATAGTATTCATAATTAGTTAAGTTAACTATGTATAAAAAATTCTTGTTTTAGTTATAAAATAAACACTACAACTTATGTTTTAATCATTTCATTTTGAATTTAGGGAACATGAAGCAACAAGGTCAAAAAAACTTTTTAAAAACATTAAAGCATATGAAAAAAAAAAATATAAAATTTAAAGAGATAATACTAATATACTAAAAACATTTTTTCTAAACTTTTAAAACAGAAAGTAATAAAATTGTTTTTCCATATTAGTTTGGGTTATTTAAATTAATTTTATTACTAAAAATTTTATTTTTTCAGCACTATATTTTTCTCAAAGCGAAATTACTAGTTTTGCAATAAGACTATACAGATATTAAGCTCCTAACAAATATTAAAAACTTTAAGCCAAATATGACTAAAGTTACAGAATTTTATGGTCCATTAAGTAAACATTGAAAAATATACCATATTCTTTGGCAAATTATTGTTTGTTAAATTATTTATTACTAGTCTAATTAACTAGTTTTAAACTGCAATAATTCGATTAAGTATTAAGCTGATTGCTTACCACGAATTTAATTAATAACAAAAATTAAGAATTGTTAGTTGAATGTGTGTGACATCACTTGGAAAACACAAAAGTATTTTCCTATAAACTGCTTTAAAAATAATCGATTGATATACTGTTTAAAGCTTGATTTTTAACTATAAACTAAATAAGTTTTTTTTTTTTAAGTTACCGCGTTTAATTTAAATTGAAATAAATTGACTCTTTTCACTACACTCTGTTAAACTATTTATGGCTTTGTAAAATAATCATCAAATAAAACTAAATAGAACTGAAATTAAAATGATAGTAAAATAACATAAAATGATTTTTCTATAAAGAGTTGTTACCAAATTTTTATACATCTTTATGCTAAATAAGATTTTGATTTAATATAAATTACTTTCTTGTTTATTTAGTTTAGTTGATTTTACTACATTAAGTTATTTTTTCATATATTCGTAATTTCCATGTATCGTATCACTATTTTAATTTAAATATAATTAGGAGCCTACTAAAGTCAATAAATTGTTATTAGTTACCTACATAACTATTGACAAGACTAAATATTGACAAGCTTAAGTTAAATAATATGTTGTTAAAAATCTACTAGTTTTACATTCTTTCTTGCTAACCTAACACTACTTAGAAACAAATTTTAGTATTTCTAGTTGTATAAATAATAACATTTTTAAGCCTAATTAATAGTGTTTGTATATATAAAAAAAACAAATATTAAAAATATTTTGGTCCGCCTTCTTAAAAACTTATTCTCTATTTTACGCAGATGCATAACTCTAGAATTTTTTTTATTTATTAAGGTCTATACTGCATATTTATTATTTTAAAAACATAACAATAAAACATTTTTCTTGTTAATTAAATTCAGGACTAGTCTATTTGACTAAAATTAATTACCATGTCTCACTTAAATTTATTGCATACGAAATTAATGAACAGAAATAATAAAACTTAATGTGACGTCATCTAATTTTTTAGTCAAATTTTTGTTTAAACTTATTTTTACTATCAGTGAGTTTCAGAAATAGTTTAAAATTCATCTGTCCAGAAGTTTTTAGCAATGTTGATTTGCTATGTTTTAATGTATAAATATCAAATTAAATTGACTTACGTTACAAGTCTTTAGTTGATTAATATATTTAATAACTTGTTTATTTAGCTTTTTTTTAAGCAGTTATCGTTAGAATTAGATTACAATTGTTTTTATTTTATTGTCTTACTTAAAAAATTATAATATAATCTAATTTTTTTTATTAGTATAATTGTTAGTTAGAAGCCTCAGCAATGCATTAAAAAAATTGATAACAAAATTAAATAAATGATTTTATTTTCTAGAATACTTTGATTTTTGACATAATTAATTTATTTATCACTAGTATGTAAGTGTTTTAAATTATTATCTATAATTTTATTTTCTTTTAAATATTGTCACATGGCATTAAATTAATTTGTTTAGCTAGGTT
>NW_028139461.1:27185-72777 GCF_965202585.1 Thalia democratica
AAAAGCTGAATTTTTGAGTGTTCAATGACGTCTCATAAAACGCCACAAACCATAGTTTCACTTTGATGTTTATAAGGAAACAAACTTTTTTTCAAGTATCATGAAACTTTTTTTGCTATTTTAAAACGAGAAATTGATCTTTTTCATCATTCTCGTAAAACTACTATAAAATTTTTATGGTATAATTATTAAAGATAATCTGTTGTTATGTAAAAATCTGGCTATACTTATAAAAATATTAATTCAAGAGAGCATGAATACTAAATATACAATAACTTAACGTACGTAAAATTGCTTTAAAACTCTAGTTTTCTATTAAGTTATTTTTCAACTAATTAACTTATTTTTTGTATAAGTTTTTTTATTGAGTTATTTAAAAAACATACTCTTTAAGGTTGTTTAAAACTATTAACATGTATGATTTAAACATTCTATTATCAATTCTGTGAAAGCTATCACTCACTTGCGTAAAATTTATTATAAGTAATATTCCGACTATTATCAGACAAACGGTAATGTATCTTGCCATTGTATAAGTATGTAAATCCGGATGTACAGTACATTCTAGTCGTTCTTATAACTCATTGCATAATATAAAAATACAAAATATTTAGAAAAGTACCTTTAAACATATTGGTTTTTTTTTTTTATGCTGATGCTTTAGTTGATAATCATTTAGAAATTAATACTAATTTAAAGAAGAATTATGCTTTAAGCTTGACATATGAAAACACTTTAATTATGAAAAATTTTTATCAACATTTCAATTCCTTTTGTTCATTTAATTATAAAAAAAAATTATTGTTATCAATGTTAGACAATGTTTAATTACAACGAATAAACATCCCATAAAACTTTTACTACTTGTCTCATTTAAAAAAAAAACTATTGAAAACTTAACACTTTAAAAATTTAATGACGTCTGTTTTAACCACAATTATTAGTTTAAATTCAGTATTTTATAATTAGATAAATTCATATTACCTTTTTAATTTAACAAGGCAATTTTTAATCCGTTAAAAACGCGGTAAAACTGTAATAAAAAATTTTATAAGTAAAAGTTTAACTATAAATTATTGTTTAAGATATTTTATTATCAAAAATTAAATGTAAATTACTATGTTATTTACTAAAAATTTATTTTTATATGTTAACGAGTGTATAATTAGGTGTTTTTTATTGCAATAATTATCTTTTAGATAAATGAACAACAAGTTAAAAATATTAAAAATTTCTTATTTCAAGCATTATTTTTTTCTAAAATAACTAAAATTAGTTTGTTGAAAATTTGAAATATAAATCAATATAAAATCATCAAAAAATTTAAATATACTGGTTACAACTTACAATTCAAACAGAATACTTACAGTATTATGTGAACAATTTATTTCAAAAATTAATGTTTTAGGACTTTTTGTTTAAGTTTTCTGAAATAATAATGTACATATTCTTGAGTTTTAAATGATTTGAAACATTTTCAACCACAAAAACAAGGAAAATCAGTATAATAAAATAAACTCAGTTTTTATTTTATATATAATAAGTAATATTTTTTGATATTTTTTCACCATAGTTTAATAGATAATTACACATCAAAGATAAGAAATATTTTAAATGTACTTTAAAAAAGTATAAATTAGAATTATATTTTAAGTATAGTAAACCTATTTTAATTTAATTCATATCAAAGCTTTGCTGATTAATAAAATACAATACTTTTTACGCCTTAAGTTCTTTTTTTTGACAGAAGTATTTCTTAATTTGTTAGAATCTAATAACTAATTTTAATAATACTCATTTAATAAATAGTGTTTTTAAATACTTTTATATAAAAGAACTCACTCAGTAGCAATCGTTTACAAAATTTTGTGTTTGCTATGTGAATACATGTCCTAAAATTAGACGTCTGAACTTTTATAAGTTTACATAAAAAATAAAATAATTAGTTGCTGTTGTAATGAACTGCTGCAAATTACCTGCATTGTTCATTCTTTAACCCCTGAATACAAGAGCCAGAAAAAAAACGGCCATATTCGAGCACAGATAAAATGTTTTATAAGAAACAAAACAAGTCTATATTTTGATGTTTTGCAGCTAGTGTTATAGTGTGCATGTGGGAGCAATTATTAAAATTTGAACTACTGAAATAGACTGAAGTAATATGTTTTGTTATAAAAGTAAATATTGTTTACATAAAAATAAACTTTGTAAAAAGTAATGTAAAGTAAATTAAAAAGATAATGTAAAAAAGATAATACTCACAACGTGAAAGATATACAATTAGTTTAAGTATATAGCTAATGTTGAATGAAATATTGTAAGAGTACTGTACTGGGATTTTGTAGTGATTGCGGAGATGTGTTTAATTAATAAGCATGTAAGACAAAGACATAGAACTAAAATATAATTGTGAAAATAAGGTAAACTAAGTTAAAGGTTCATTAAAATAGGATGAAATAATAAATTTCACCTTGTGTTACCAAAATGTTTGCATTTAAATATAAACTTATTTACGACATATTAGCGCCACTAGTGGGTTCAATAAAAACATTTCTTATTAACATAAAGACCAAAGAAAACTTTTTTAAAGAGAAATATATTATTAAAAGTATTTACATAGTCCCACCACTAACGGCGCTTTTATAAATTATATCTTGGGGTAAACAGACTTTTATTAGCTTGAAGACCACTGCTTTGATCATCAGCTAGTTTCGATGAAAATGAAAAGCACTTTGGTAAACAGAGATGCAAAATTTATACAAAAAAAAACAATAAACAGTATAACTCTAGAATTGAGTATTGCACATTACGAATATTCGATTCAAAAATAAATCGTCCATTTAACTAAGCAAACAACTAAAATTCAGATAAAAATACAGTTAAGTGACCATTAAATACTTTAAAGTTTGTTGTATTTTAATTGAGCCTTTTTATATATCGACAAAATGATATGAGTTCACTTCTCCTATTTAAACAGCCATCTTTTTTTAATGCATACACAACGGCTATTGATTCTTTTAAGCACAGCCTACAAAAAGGGTTAATATCATCTGCTATTGACTGTGCTCTTTTTATAACCTCAAAAGTTAATTGGTTCAAAGTTAAGTCCAAAGTTAAGCAATTATTTAGATCACTAGAAATCAGATTGTAACCAGGTAAAAAATTAGTAGTAACAGAGAATTTTTGTTACTTCCTCTACACTATAAGTAAGTGAGTTGTTCGAATCAATCTCAACATTTATAATCTATCTTTTAAACTAAAAAAAATAAAAACTATACTATTTTATCAAAAAAATGTGCTTGTATTTCTTTTTTAATACATATTTTACGAGAATTATATGAAAGATCAATTTCTCGTTAAAAATTAGTCATTAGTGCATTTGTGAATTTAGATTAAAATACTTAGGATGTAAATAATTTAATTAAGCTACATATTATGTGTAGGTCGTAATGACGTCACATAGCGCTTTTATAAAAAAAAAGTTTTTCCTTTTGTTTAAAAAAAAAATGTTAAATTGAGAAACTTTGGTTAATCATGTTAATGATTAAGTTTAGAACTGTAAAGTTTTAATTAAACAATAACATTTATCTAAAACTATATTGAAATTCGAATAAATTTATTTAAAAGACCTCAAATATTGAGTTATAAAATATTGAAAACTTAATCCTTTGGATTTAAGTTTATGTTTTAGTTTGTTCCTTACAGAATTTTTAGTAAATATTACTGTATTTTATTAATTTACTTACTTACCCTTAGTACTGGGAAAAAATAACATATTTGATATATCTAAGATTATACAGAGTTTATGAGTTATTGTATTGCTATAATCAAACAAATTTTCAAACACTTGAGAGTAAACTAATTTTTGACGTGTTTAAAACTTAGATGTATTTAAATAATAATTAACCTTTTTATAAAGTAATTTCAGTCACAACGTCACTTAGCTTAATAGTTGTGATAGATAAATGTAAGTGAGTATCTTCGAAATACTTCTGCATTTTAACAAAATACTTTTAGCAAGAAATTGTTCTTTTATATCATTCTCGTTAGATTTATATCATTTGAAATTGTAAGAAAAGAGCACGTAGAATGTTCTAAAATATAGGTTCTTTTAAAAACAATTTTTCATTAGTATAAATGATTTAGATCAGTATGGTTACGAAGTTTTTATATATTATGGTCATATAAAGTTTAGAGTTTTAAAAATTATTAAAACATATGCAATTGACCAACGTACGTTAGTAACATTATTCCAAAAAGTTTTTAGTGCATTAATATACTTAAAACTAGTGGTTTAAATAATAATATTGACGTTTTTAAAATAGAAAACTTTGATAAAGTGACAATGTTTTAAATGACAATGTTATGAAAGTTTTCCGTGATTTGATTGAGTTGATAACTATATACATAGCTACAAACTGTATTTAATTTAAAAGAGACCATATGTTTAAGTTATCATTTTTATTATTTATTTTAGTATGTTAAAGTTGTTTGTTAAAATACCAAAATTAAGTTATTGACAGCTATTGATCTAAATTATAAATAGCTATCTTATCAAAACGTAAAAAAATTTCTAAAGTGGTAATTTTAAAATAAGTAAAATATTTAAGTTTTGATATGTTAAACTGCTTTTTTATTTATAAAATTGTTTCATAAAAAGGTATTTAAAAAAACTATTTTAAATTTAAGACCGTAGTTTTAAAGTAGAGTGTGTCAGCTTTCTAATCATATTATTAGATTAACAAAAAAAAACCTTTTACAGGTCGCACATATAACAAAGTGAAATTTAAAAAGAAACTTCTCGTAAAATTAAACAGTAGAATACACTTTTATAATCATTTTTTGTACTAACTGTTTACTTAACAAAAAAGCTAAAAACACAACTTAAATCATTTATTATTAAGCAGTTCAACATTTTTTGTTTATTTGTATACGAATATATACGAATATTGTTAACGAAGTAAAAAAAAGGTTTCAGTACAGATGTTTTTGTTGGTAAGCCTGATTTTGCTCATCAATTTGTATCTCATAAAGCATAAGTGATTAATATAATTGTATTATAAAGACATTTAAAATAATACTTAGTTAAAGATTATAATTTTTAAACAAATTGTCTTTATACTTACGTTGTGTTCAGAGTGATCGCACAAGTTTTTTTCCCCAACTATTTACAAAAAACTTAATATAAATATAAATGCTACATCAAGAAAATAAAAAAGTTGAAAATAAAACTTATTAACACAAAATAAATTATTTTAAATTTTATTTCGTATATACGTTTTTAAATTTTTTAAAACATTTACTTCTCAAAATGTATTAAAGTATTTAAATAATTTACCATTTTACATTGCTTAAAATTTAAAGAACAATGAAAGAATCAAACTTTTTAATCAATATAAAGTAATTTTTTTAATCAATATTACAAAAACTAAAATCAAAGTCTATTAGTAAACATCTCTATGACGTCAAAAAATTTGCTACTTAAGAAAGTTCCTAGGTTAAAGTATTTTTGTAATGAAATCAATATTTCATTTTATAATTTTAAAGCTTGTAAATATATATGTAAATTTTTGTAACATTAAAATCAACGATAAGCTTTTTCAAAACAATTTTCTTAATTTTCCACGACAACATTGTTTATTCGAAGGAGTTAACTTTTCTTCAATAAATATGTAAGAACAAATATTTTTTGTTTTGTTTTAATAGACAAAATTTTGAAAGTTTTGGGCATTCGGCAAAAGTTAGTGAGCAATTAAATTGTGTTATAAACACGTTAAATTTAAACACTATTGTTTTATACTTAATTTTTAATATTTATTTATATAAATTTATTGAGATGACAGGTTAAATAGTATAGACTGTTTATTTTATTTGTTCCAGACTTTCTTGTTTTTATTATACATTTTAACTACTACCAGTTGCTTGCCTGGTTACAAACTGCTTTATTAAACCATATATAAATATTTCATAAATGTGTCAACATTTATAAGTTGTTTAACCAGTAAAGTTTTTGTACTAACCACAATTTGTTTACAAATGAATAATAGAGTAAACTAGTTTAACTTTTTAATGGTAACTTACAAAATATAACCACTTTAAAAATAATTTACTTATTAATCTAGATTTTTATACGACAAAATATTAAACAATTAAAACATTTTATAACTAATATAATACCTCAACATAATTAAAGTTACAAAAAAATTTTTAAAAATTTTACGTACATATTTAAATTTAGTATTATTAATAGAATTTAAAAGTTTAGTTTACAATACTTAAATCAAAATTTTAAGTTTAGTATTTTAAGTTCCCTTTTTCGATTATACAAAAAACTTAGAAGACGAGCAGTAAAGATTGTGGTTGTTTTGAAGGTTTGTTAAGCAATATACTATAGACACTGTATTGAGTAGAAATAAGTTTTTTTTTTGTCAAATTTAATAGATACAAACATATTACTAATAAAACTTTTCTAGACAGGATTTTAAAAGTTATTCAGTGTTTACGACTCAATAACTAAAAAGTAAAATACTTTTAGCATTTTTTTTTGTTTTGTAAATTTTTTTATGGATTCATATAAAATTTTTAGAGAGTAGTTTGTAAAATAAATATTTATATAATTGAAGCTTCAAACCATAAATAAAGTGATATCTCCATTTTATCAAAAGAAGTTAGAGATAAAACATCCCTCTAAGTCAAGGTTTCATAAAGTGATCCATATTTATGTACATCATGTTTACAAATCATCAATAAACACAATTTAAATGTGAGAAATTTTGAACTTATGCTCGTCCTCGTTGATGAAAAAAAGCAATGTGTTTAAGTATTCTGAACTAAATGTGGTTGTAACGTTTTTAATACTAATCTTACATTTTTTTATTTACACTTGTGGATTTTTCTTTCTTGATTCTTTGTGTTGCATGTTTAAACTACTACCTGTTAGTAAACTAGGTACAAACTGCCGTGTCATCACTCGTATAGAATTTTTAGAAACACAATAAACTTATATGATGTCTAATCAGTAAAGTTTGTAACTAAAATCTCTTGACGTCGTCTAATTGTAAAAACATTTAACTACATTTAATGCAAAAGTAAACATATTTTAATTTTTACACCATAAACACTGGTGTGTTTATATAATGTATTTGTTAAATTAATCTTTAACTTTCAGTTACATGATTACGAATATCATTACTTAGATTTTGAAAGTTTTTTAAAGTCTTTTTCTTATACTTATTTTTTATACTTTATTTTAGATTTTATTTATGCAGATTTTATACAGATATTAGATTTAGATTTTCGTGCAAACACTGATAAGCTTGAATATTCGAATATGTTACAATTTAGGATCTTGATTAAATAAATATGCATGAATGATTTTTAAATAACATTACAAATAAACAACATTGTTATGTGCAGTTTAGTATTTTATTTAATTGAAGCGGTCACAATTTTTTGTCACCGAAACCTGGTTGTGAATAAATTATTTAAGTTGCACATCTTTATTTATATACTTTATTTTAGAAGGTCAATGATGATGACACTCGAAAATGACTGTTTCTTAATATAAAGTTTATTACACTATGTTAGACGCTCTAATCATCTACTGGATTATTCATTTTAACTAATTAGCTACTGCCTTTTTCAAAAAAGATTCTCAGCTAACTTTTTTTTTTCTTTATGTTTTAATGTTTTAGAGTTAAGAGACACTTAATAAGGATGAGAAAGTATTCTTATATAGTAATCTTTGAAGCTACTTTGTTGTTGCCATATTATCTTAAAGGCGTTTAACTCCGGTGAATACTCTAACTCAGATCACTTGCAATTTACTTTATAAATAGAAAATTCCGTTTGCAGGAAGTACATAACAAAGTTATAAATAAAATGTATATACATCACATTAATTTCAACTATGAAAAGTTATTAATCTTTATTATAAAAAGCTATATAAAGCATTAAAATGAGAATAGTTCTAAAACCTACCAAAAGTTTTCTTGCTGAGAACAAAAAAGGTTAACACATATATTAGACTTCGAGTTTTTATAAAAATATGTTTTATGTAAAAATAAATAGTTGTTTTATTATTTTTTATAGAAGTCGGTATTTTCTATCATTTTAAATGTTACTGAAATAAATAAACACTTATGCAAAACAAATTTATTTTGAACAAAGTATGTTTGTTATATATTTATCTAAAATATTTGTATTAAACATTTTGTTGTTTTAAGATCGGAAAACTATCAAAAATTCTTTACGATATACTTAATTCTAATAAACTCAACACTTTTTCATCTAAAATTATTTTATATCTGTTTCAAAAAAAAAAATTGTATGTTACGTCATTTTTCAAGCCACAATATGTAGTAATATTAATAAATAAAGCTATAGAAACACTTTTATTTATCCTTAAGGTTTTGCTCAATTATTTTGTAACGAGAAATTGATCTTTTTTATCATTCTCGTAAAATGTATAATGACAAAATCCTTAAAAGTATAGTAAAAGTATAGCAAGTTAAAGTATATTAATTTATATAATGTTTTACTTTTTTATAAGATGCTACAGTTGATTTTACTCATTTAATTAATACTTAAAGTCATTTAAACGTTTATCTTTTAATACTTAGTGGTATTTTGTTCTAAAATCAAATAAATTTAAATAATCTTTTTATTGAAGCATTAGAAAATTGTATTTATTTATAATTACTTTATTTTTAATAATGTGAATAAAAAATTAAATTAGAGTTTGGATAATTTATTAAATTTTTAAGTTAAATACAACTGATTTAATGTTAAAGAAAATAATTGTATTGATATATGAAGATACAGGTATACAAAAGCTTTTTATACTAACATGGTTTAGGCAGATAATTAAAAATAGTTGAATGTCTTAAATTAGGGTTTGAGTGGGGCACCTTAAAAAATAAATTTTTTTTATTCGATATTTTACTCCAACCGATATTTTAGCAAGAAAGTTTTATTATTTTTCTTTTTATTTCTTACTTCGTTGTTTTTCCATGGGTATGTGTTTTTTATAATTTCTATTTTTTTAATGAGTTATACTAGTATGCTTGATTGTAAATTTCAAAAATTCTAAATTTTCTAACTACATTTAATAGTGCATGCTTTTTTCTATATAAACTGTTTAATGTAAAACATAACGCATGCACGTTTTACTTAAATTATTGCTATTTGAACATAAAATCCCTTGTATTTATTTTATGTACTATGTTGTTAACCATTTCATTATATCAATTGTGCTCTAAAGTCTGGGTGGTTTTCTTTAACTTTTAGTAAAATTAATAACCTGATATCGTTGAAATCGATAATTAAAGAAAGTAACAAATTTTTTTAAACAATGCATTGGTATTTGTACCAAAAAATAGATCAATTTGTAGAGTATATTTAAAAGCAAACAGTTTTAAAATACTTTACCAGTTTACATTACTAGTTACAAACTGCATGTTAATCAAGTAATCAATAAATAACGATATGAACAAAAAATTTAATAAATCAATAAGCTAGGACTTGTGTTCAAACATTTCTGTAAAAAGATACAAATTAAGACACAAACTAGATAATCTTCTGAATAATTTTGATTAGGTTAAATTTAAACGTCTGTCATCACATATTTTAATCAGTTTAATTCTAAAAAACAACAAAAGTAAAATTAACTAATTAAAACAAAAGCAATTAGTGCTAAATACAAAAAACTAATATTTATGCATAGAATTTCAGCATAGTTTGTTCTTATTACAAAAAAAACAATAGCAAAACCAATTTACAACAAAGTACAATACAAAATTAAATTTAATAAGAAAGATAGTTTCATATTAATTTTAATCTAAAACCAAGCTTTAAGCCTGTTAAAATCTAAGAAAATCCTTAGCAAATGGTTAAAACAGGATTTAATAAAACAGAATATAGCAACAAATTCCATAGGAATTGGTTTAATTTTTAATTTGTTTACCCATTTATTTTATTTAGGAACTCATGTTGTCGACATTTTAGGCTAAGTTTTTCAATAGCTAATTTACATGTTAAAATATTAGAAGAAGCTCAGAGACAAACAATGCAAAGTTTAAACATAATAATTGCGAAAATCAGGAACCTGAAATCGTAATTAATAACTTAAAGACGTCACAAATTATTTCATATTTTATTAAAAAGTATTTATTTAGTTAGTTTATTAAAGATTAAAGTTATTAGTTATAAACATAAGTTTATTTATAGTTTATTGAAAAAAAATGCAAGATCATTTTTCTTAAGTTTGACAACTGTTTTCTGTTCAATAAATGAACATACATAAATATTAAACGTAATCCATTTTTATTGGTTTAATATTAACAATTAGTTTAAAAAGTAAAATCAATAACATAGCACTAAGGTATTTAAATTATTAATATGACCCCGTTTAAATTTTTAACAGGAAATAAATTTAAAAAATATTTGCAGGTTTTTCCTAAACAAAAAAATCTTACTTTAACTCAACTAATATATGTTTAATACGATTACGAAGAGCTTTAAAATAAAAATAAGACAAAATTTACACTTATTGAAAGGTCCACTTTAAATATATTAAAACTTTTGTTGCTATTTTTAAACTTTTTTTCAAACTGTTGTCAAAACTATTTGTGGAAATACTATTATCTGACACTTTTGTCTTTATTTTTTTTTTAAGAAATTGTAATGATATTTGATTATGATTGTTCATAAAGTATTATTTTTCGTTAAAAACAAGAAACCTTATTAATTTTTTATGAGCATCAGTAAACTATGATAAATAAAAAGAAATGGGTTCGTAGCCGTCACTCAAACACTATGAGGTAAATACTTTTGAATGAGCATTTTAATGTCATACAGCCCACCGTTTCATGATTCCTGACTAAAACAAGCGTCAGCTAGATCACAGACGTCCACCACAACGCCCAGCTGTCAACATTGTATTTGTTAGATATTAACAATATTTTGTTTATTGTATTTGTATGTTGAAGTGTTATTATGGTGTTCAAGTATTCAAATAAAAGATTATTGGTGGTACAAATTAAACTCTTTTTTTTGTAATTTAAAATTTGTGTTCATTTTTATATAGCAATACTTTAGTTTTTATAACTTTACCTTCTTCAATAAAGTTTTGAAAAGGTTGAAAATCTTTTTTATAATAAAATTAAAACTAAAATTTTACTAATGAGAATTTAAGTTGAACAATAGTTTATGATTGTATAAAATTGTTGAATAAATTGCTTAAACTATAATAACTAACATTACCGATATTCTGTTTTTATTTAGATTTTTCTAAGTAAACTGTCAAGCGAAACTTGGTTTTATGGAAAATAAAAATATCTTTTTAAAAAACTCAATAAAATTCAATGTTACGTCAGCATAGTTTCTACAAAAACTTTAATTTTTAAAAGTTTATTCGTTTTAAAAAGCACATTTTTAAGGAAGTTTTGAGTTGAAAAGATGGTAAATCTTCATTTTACTAAAAACTGTTAATTTAACTCAGGTTCTAATTTATAATTATGGAAAGAAACAAAGTATTTGTTAATCAAACATTTAGTTAGTGTATAGAATGGTTGTAAATGTATTTAAAAGTATTAAATACTAATATTTATTCTATTCATGTATATATCAAATGTTAAGTTTATTTAGTTTTAATAAACTTACTTGGAACAAGATGTTTAATTTTTAACTGTAATAAATTTAGTGATATTTTAGTGATGTTACTCAAATAATGATTACATAATAAAGTTTTTTTATAAGAAATAAGCAAAAGTGATGAAATTATTTTAAGATATTTAATAATTTGCCTTCGAATAATAACATAGTTTGTATTTAAACTTTTTAACTTGTAAGCCCTTAATCAAATAATGCCGAACTTAGTATGTTTGCATAAAGTGACCCTTTAAAAGTAACATTTTGTAACTACTATGGTAGTTCAAGTAGCGAAAAAGATTAAAAACCAAAAAAATTTTAGACAAATTGTTATATTGTGTAACAACCTATTAAATATGAAAAATAACATCTGCAAATCAAAACTGAAAGGATTTAAGATTAAGATTATAGAAAATACAATGATTTAATTTGATTGAATTATGTTTAAAGTATTTTTAAAATTTTACTTCATTTTTAATGCAAGTAACTTTTGTCCAAATTTAAGTGTAAAACTTAGCAATTTAACCTAGCTAAACAAATTGATTTAATGCTATGTGACAATATTTAAAATAAAATAAAATTATAGATAATAATTTAAACCACTTACATATTGTTACAATTACATATTATTTACTTGTGATAAATAAATTAATTATGTCAAAAGTCAAAGTATTCTAGAAAATAAAGTCATTTATTTAATTTTGTTATCAATTTTTTTAATGCATTGCTGAGGCTTCTAACTAACAATTATACTAATAAATAAAATTAGATTATATTATATTTTTTAAGGAAAACAATATAATAAAAACAATTGTAATCTAATTCTAACGATAACTGCTTAAAAAAAAGCTAAATAAACGAGTTATTAAATATATTAATCAACTAAAGACTTGTAACGTAAGTCAATTTAATTTGATATTTATACATTAAAAACATAGCAAATCAACATCGCTTAAAACTTCTGGACAGATGAATTTTAAACTATTTCTGAAACTCACTGATAGTAAAAATAAGTTTAAACAAAAATTTGACTAAAAACTTAGATGACGTCACATTAAGTTTTATTATTTTTGTTCATTAATTTCGTATGCAATAAATTTAAGTGAGACATGGTAATTAATTTTAGTCAAATAGACTAGTCCTGAACTTAATTAACAGGAAAAATGTTTTATTGTTATGTTTTTAAAATAATAAATAAGCAGTAAAGATTTAAAAAAAAAATCTAGAGTTATGCATCTGCGTAAAATAGAGAATAAGTTTTTAACAAGGCGGACCAAAATATTTTTAATATTTGTTTTTTTTTTATATTTAAACACTATTAGTTAGGCTTAAAAATGTTATTATTTATACAATTAGAAATACTAAAATTTGTTTCTAAGTAGTGTTAGGTTAGCAAGAAAGAATGTAAAACTAGTAGATTTTCAACAACATCTTATTTAACTTAAGCTTGTCAATATTTAGTCTTGTCAATAATTATGTAGGTAACTAATAACAATATATTGACTTTAGTAGGCTCCTAATTAAATTTAAATTAAAATAGTGATACGATACATGGAAATTACGAATATATAAAAAAATAACTTAATGTAGTAAAATCAACTAAACTAAATAAACAAGAAAGTAATTTATATTAAATCAAACTCTTATTAGCATAAGATGTATAAAAATTTGATAACAACTCTATATAGAAAAATCATTTTATGTTATTTTACTATCATTTTAATTTCAGTTCTATTTAGTTTTATTTGATGATTATTTTACAAAGCCATAAATAGTTTAACAGAGTGTAGTGAAAAGAGTCAATTTTTTATTTCAATTTAAATTAAACGCGGTAACTTAAAAAAAAACTTATTTAGTTTATAGTTAAAAATCAAGTTTTAAACAGTAAATCAATCGATTATTTTTAAAGCAGTTTATAAGAAAAATACTTTTGTGTTTTCCAAGTGATGTCACACACATTCAACTAACAATTCTTAATTTTTGTTATTAATTAAATTCGTGGTAAGCAATCAGCTTAATACTTAATCGAAATATTGCAGTTTAAAACTAGTTAATTAGACTAGTAATAAATAATTTAACAAACAATAATTTGCCAAAGAATAAAGTATCTTTTTCAATGTTTACTTAATGGACCATAAAATTCTGTAACTTTAGTCATATTTGGCTTAAAGTTTTTAATATTTGTTAGAGGCTTAATATCTGTATAGTCTTATTGCAAAACTAGTAATTTCGCTTTGAGAAAAATATAGTGCTGAAACAAATAAAATTTTTAGTAATAAAATTAATTTAAATAACCCAAACTAATATGGAAAAAAAATTTTATTACTTTCTGTTTTTAAAGGTTAGAAAAAATATTTTTAGTATATTAGTATTATCTCTTTAACTTTTATATTTTTTTTTATCATATGCTTTAATGTTTTTTAAAAGTTTTTTTGACCTTGTTGCTTCATGTTCCCTAAATTCAAATGAAATGATTAAAACATAAGTTGTAGTGTTTATTTTATGACTAAAACAAGAGTTTTTTATACATAATTAACTTAACTAATTATGTATACTATACTATAATAAACAAAAAATTCTTAAAGTACGAAACACAACACGAAAACATTATTTATATTTTCTAAACTGTTTTTTTACTAAAAAACTAATGATATTTACACAAACGAGGGAGAGGGTTAGGAATAGGTCATAAAAAATAAATAGATCATCAATAAAAATTATTATAAATAATTCATTGCTACACGTATGTTTACTATAGTTTAAGGAGTTAATAGTATTTGTCAATTGATACACATATTTCTATTTGTTTGTACAAAAGTTAATTTGTTTGGTTGCAGAAACAGTTGTTTAGTCTAGATTGCAGCATTTTCTATCTTTTTTTCTAAGGAAAGCAAAAACTAAATTATTTATTTTTTTTTTTGCAAATATTGTTAGTTTTTTAACATCACAAAATAAGACCTGGAATTTCGTTGTTATTTTTGTTGTTGTTTTTTTATTAATTGCATAAGTGTCACAGTATTTATCTTTATATTTTAATTTTTTAAATTTAAGTTCACTGATGTTAGACTTCACTTCCATAAAACTGTTAAAAATAATATAATAGTTTATTTACTTTTTCAAATGTAAAATTATTTTTACTGGTAACGTAAAATTACTATGAAAAATAAAATACCCTTTTCGCTCAAAGGTATGGTAAAATATAACGTAAACATTTTTCAGCTTATTAGACTTTTACCGTCTTTACAGAAGTTTAAACCTATCATTTAAGTAATTTGCATGTTTGCTAATAAAAATATTTATCTCCTTCAAGATATTAATTTAAAGTTATATATATTGATTTATTTTTCAATTCTTATGTAATAAGACAAGTTTTTAACTACATTTTTAGACACAAAGTTCAGTTAAGTTTCGTTTAGTTAATTGTTATATTACTAAAGATTAAAATATTTAGATGATAAACAATATATGTAATAGCTAGTTTAGGAATTTAAAAGCATGTTGCGTACGAATCGACATGCAAAAGAATTCTTTTTCATCAAATCCATTTACCAAACTACTTAAGCGCTCATAAAAAAATCAATTTATTTTAACTAAATACTAATTTTACTGGATATTTACACTACTTGTTTTAAATACTAGATTCAACTAGTTATTTTATTTAATCAAAGTTTCCTAAACAGTACATTATTAAATTAAACTTAAGATATATTTCAATAAAATTGCTTAAGTTTTTTATGATGTATTTCAAATACAACGTAATTTAGCTTCTGCGTAGAAGAAAAACATATTGAAGTTTATTTAATGATATACTAAACTTACATTTAAAATTTATAACGAGAAATCGATCTTTGTTATCATTCTTGTATCATTAATTATCTGATATTTTTAAAAACATTTATACTTTTATCATGTTTCATAAAAGTTTATATCTACAGAAAATGTAAATATAGAGGACAAGTAGTATGATCGTTTTTATACTACTTATTCATAAGTATCATTGATTTAAGTCAAACACGGTAAATTTTTGTAACTAAAAAAAATACTAGAGTTTGTGTGTTTTAGTCTTAACTTTAAATAAAAAACTAAGTAAAAAAATATTAGTAATAAATAACGTTAAGTGTCAGAAATAAATCAAAATTACTTGTATTATAAGCATTTTCATATAATCAAACTTCAGTACAAACAGTAAAAAAAACGTAATTAAAAAACTTTGTGACGTAATTATTCTATTTACTACAAGCTCCTGTCTTTAATAGTTGTATTTATTAAATAATAATTTTTTGTGAACACAGATAGATAGTTGGAAAATTTTCAGCCTTGGAAACGGGCTATTCAAAAACATAATTGAAATGCGTAAAATTAGCTTATTAAGTATTGTGATTCATTTAAAAAGTATAAATAACTAATATAATATCTACAAAGCTTATATGTGACTTAATTAAACAAAGAATAGAGCTTTATAAAAAAACTGGGTACAGAATATAATAAATGATAAAAATCAGTATTTTATCAACAAGTTAATAAATTTGTTATTTTGGTGATCAAATTTAAATACGTTTTTAAAATAAAGCGAAAATTTATTTAAAGACAGCAAAATATTATATTTTTATGGTTTAATATTAATCGAAAAAACATTAATTTTGTTACTTAAAAACCACGCTTTAAATTGAAAAGTTTTATTTTAAGATTACACATAACAAAAATACAGATTAAGATATGATAAGGTTATATTTTTCAGTTTATTTTAATAGGTGTATGTATATATATATATAATTTTTTTTTATACTATTTTACAAAGTTTAGAAACTATATGCCATATAAGCTCTACTCATTTATGTTCCTTTGAAGTAAACACCATAATTTTCGAACTTATTTTGTCTATTTTATATTGAATAATTTTTTTTTTTTTGATATGTTAAAATGAAAATAAAAAGTTTATTTAGTTTTATAATTAAAAATTTTGAAATTCTTGCTAGCTAAATAACAAATTTTAAGCAACGTCAAAGATAAACTTTAAACATTAAGTTATTTAATTTTAATAAACTACCTGTTTAAGTTTTTTACAAACTCACTTTTTATAGTTTTTGTTTTAGGCTTTATTTAAATTCTATTATGCTAAAGGTTAACATAACATTTTTTAAAATGTAAATATATAGCAAAAAAAAAAACGTAAATATATAGCAAAATAAATGTGTATAATTGGATACCCTCGTGTGTTCTAAAATATATTTTGAGCACGTTTGAGTAATTTTTTAAGTATATAATTTAATTTACATGTAGGAGTTTTTAATTGGCTAAAATTTGATTACGGATATTTTTAGCCATATTAGTTAGACTATGGTTTAAGTCATTTAAAAACTATCTATTAACTTAACTTACTTGTTTTACTTATTAAAAATTTAATAGAAATGACAAAAAGAGTTAAGACTGGAAGTTGGTAGTTCATATTGAAAATTATTTAACATGTATAATTTTTTACAAAAACTGTTTATAGTTTTAAAAATCAACTTGTTTATATAAGTAGTTTAATCTGAGCTTAAAATTTAACGCAAGTTAGTACCATATTCTATAAAAGTTATATCTACCTTGTTAAAAATTAACAAAATTTATCTAAATATAAAATTAAGTACAAACTTATTTAAAAGTAGAGGTTTTGAGAAATAATTTCGCCATTCTATCAAAGAATTCTAACAAAAATAAGTTAAGTTGCTTTATTTTATGTTGGTAAGTATTTATCGTAAGTAGAACGAATTTGTAGTTAAAAGTTTGTAAAGATGTAAAGTTGTAATTAAATTAACTATTTGACATTCTGTTAAAGCATTTAAACTTTTATCATGTTTCATGAAAATTCTAAACACTGTCAATAATTATTAACTTTGAGTTTTGTTTTTTTTTAACTAAATTTATTTATTAGTTATGTAAAGTTATATTTACGTCTGCAAATTATAAGCTAAAACTAACTCAGTATTAAAATTGAGACAAAATATGCAAATTTGAAGTTAAAATTACCTCATTGTTAATTAATTAAATATAAAGTTATTATTTTTGAATGTTTTGTTTGCTTCTAAATTGAGATTGTGACAACCACTTCGCAGTGTAATGAAAAATATTACAACATATGATTAACAGGACGCTTATATTAACAAAAATCTACAAGTTTTCTTTAATATTTTTTCTCACAGGTACCCTATACAACGTATTGGGTTGTATAGGCACCAAATGGTATAGGTTGTATAGGCTGAACATTTGCTAACATCTTGGCAGCATATTGATTATAAATATTATATAGATGATATTTAGATTTGTGTACTGGAGTTTAGATACTTTTATTTTGCTGAAGTTTCTTAATTAATTTGAATTCTTCGAAATAGTCACATTTTGGCCATTTTAAAAGACTTTAAATTTTAACATCAAGAAAAACATATTTTATTCCATACTAAAGTTATGAAGTGTCCTAAATATAGAAATTTCAGTTTGCAAGTAATACATAATATTTATTAAATATTGTTTATACATTTTTAGTTTATACTATTTATTTCAAGCAATAGATAAAAAAAAATTTAAGTAATAACTAAAACATTTGAAATAATACAAACTTAAAAAGCTAGAAAACTTCTTTTTTTAATATTTAATTGCTGTACCTGTATTAATTTTTATTTAACTACTATGTATAATCAGCTATAAAGCACAAATATTAAGTTTACGTCAAAAGTTTATAACCACAAACTTTTAATAGATAAAGATAATATATATAATTGTTCGTTTTTTCAATTTCCATACCGTCGCGTCGAGGAATTTGTAACCAATATTACTAACGGGTAACATTTAAAATAAATAAACAACCTACAACTAAAATTTAAACAGCTAACATATTTTTTAACGATTATATATTGTTACTTAAAGTCATAAGAAAGTTAAACGATCATAATCAATAAATTTAATTATTAGCCTGTCAATGGTTTCTAATAATATGAACAATTCATACAAAAAACAAGTTAAATTTAGTAAATTAGATGTAGTCTACATCAGACTGTATTGAAAAAATAATTCTTTGTTCGTTTTCATTAAAGTAACGAATTTTCATGAGTTTGAAAATACGACTTTACATTTGTTAAAACTGTTTATTTATGTCTGTATTTTTAACGTCTGTTTAACAAATAAACTTTTTTTAAATTATAAAAAGTTTAAATATTATCAAAAAAATCTGTAAATTCCAAAAAAAAAGCTCAACTAAAAAAGAGTAAATAAATATCAATGAGACAATTTAAAGTTCAGAGTTATTATAAAATATAATGCACAGTGTTAATTAATAAACTTTTAATTTAAAATTTTTGTTTTAAAACTTAACTTAAAACTATAAATAGTTTTAATATAAATAACTGTTCAAAATATAGTTTTAATCGTTTGTTAACAAAAGTTCTTAGTGAGGTAACTTCACTGGAATATAAATAAAAACAAATTATACAGTAATCTTCTTTTATTATACCAACATATGTTTCTGTGTGTCAACGAACCAACACACTTCAACTAGGCTCTGTAAAAAAATAATAATTACTGTAATGAGATAATAGAAGCATATAATAGAATATGTGTATACATGATTTTATTAAAATAAAATTTCATTATACATGTTTTCATTATCTGTAGAAAATATCTTATTTTAATGAAAACATGTATACACATATTCTATTCTATGCTTCTATTCTCTCATTACAGTAATTATTTTTTTTACAGAACCCAGTTGAAGTGTGTTGATTCGTTGACACACAGAAACATATGTTGGTAGAATAAAGGAAGATTACTGTATAATTTGTTTTTATTTAATATAAATAGAAACCTAATAGTAAAACCTAATGTTTAAACAAGTTTTTCATGATTATTTTTTTTTAATAGTCGATTAGGTTATACTACTGCTAGTGTGACGTTGTACTTAGTTGAATATTAACAATTGTTTCATTAATATCTAAAAAAATATTTTTATTCGACCTTTGAGTTATGTGTGACGCCAGTTAAAAAACACCAAAGTTCTTTACGGTTTCTTTTAAAAAGTTTTATTTAAACCACACACCAAATTATAAAATAAAAAGTTCATTTGTAAGGTTCGGATTTTATATATTAAAACAACAAAAATTTTTTTGAGTCAAGCTAATGCAGCATTTTTTTTTATATAAGTTCTGGAATTTTTTAAAATAAGTGCAAACTAGATTTTATTTAAGTAATTTATCTAATTTTTGCAAATAAACTTAAATTTTTCATAGTTGATATCATTATAACTACTATTTATAACAAAATAAAGATAAAAGATAGTTTAACAAGCATTTTCATTTTATTTTACGAGAACAATATAAAAGATCAATTTACAAGTTCCTTGAAAATAACTTAATATACAGCATCAGTTGTAATTTTAACTGCTCATTTGCAATTTAAACTCGAAATTAGGTTGTTTTGTAACTGATATAATCAGTTTTAAACAATGTTTGTTCTACTGAGTATGGACACTTTACTATTCTAAACCTTTTTTTAAACTGATAAAACCGTTTCAATATTTTAAAGCGAATATAAAATTAATGGCCTCTTCACCTTTTGTTAAACAAGCCATTAATTAGGTTTTTATGTTCTAAGACGATGCTCCTATAAAGATATTTACTAAAGATGTTTACCAATATGTAACCTAAAAATAATTTAAGTTGTGTTTTGTAAAATAAAGCATTATTTTACTGTTTAAAAAATTTCCAAAAGAAACAAATTTTTAACATATATTTCGTAAAGTGCGTAATTTTTATATGTATATCCAAGTTACATTGCTAAAAATTTGAACAAACATTCTGGATATGTGATAATGTCTGCTAGTATATATAGAAAAATTCTAAATAATAAGCTGTATTAAATAATTCGATAATAACTTAGGTATCAATAGTTTTATAACATTTAGTTTTATGCCACCAATTATTACGTTAAACCGTTTTAATTTTTTTTTTCTGAATTAATTAGTACTTTTAAGTTTTTACGTCAACTTTTTCAGTTTATTATAAAAGTAATTAGCTTAACGAAATAGTTTAACATTCAGCTTTATTTTAGTCTGATTTAATTTGTTAAATATTGTTACAACAAAATTAAACTCAAATCGTTGCTTCTACTTATTAGAAGTTTAACTAGTATTACGTTATAACAACACTTAAAAAGAATTGTTGAAAATATTTTCAAAGTTTATGTTTTTCTTAGTAACTTTTTTTTACACAGAATTTAGCCATCAGTTTTTTTTTTTGATTTGGCTACAAATTTGACAAAAAATTTCATGGAAATTTAAAATAGCTTTTAAGATTTTTAATGTATACTTCATCTCATACGACTGATGTTAAAATAATTTAATTCATATTTAAAACTATGCAATTTCTGTTTCATTTGTATTTTATTTTTTCTCTACGTCAAATAAAAAAACTATTAAAAAAAAAAATAACACTTAAGTAACTTTCTAAATTTAATTTTTTTAAATCTTTAGCACTCGAAATATATTATACAAACTATGTAACTTTTTTAAGCATACAAAAAAATTTTAGTGTTAATTCTAAGCAATTAGTAAGAAATTACCGTAAACATCATTAAATGTTTTGTTATAACTCTTAGTTATCTATAATCTTTAGAATATTTATTTAGTCACGTTAATTAGATTACTAAATGAACATTTTACATGGTTACAAATTTTCAGCAGCAACACAACCTTATAACCATAAATTTTAAAATACGATAAAAAATTTTCAAGACGATAATTTGTGAGCAATTACTGTGTAAGATAGCACACAAACAAAAAAGAGATAACCTCGAGCAAAACTTACAGAATAATCCCGCTTGCGTCTGGTTGAATTTTCACAAATAAAATCTCGAAGCAGTGATTTGTTCAAAAGAGGCTGTAATTGCTCAAGCTTATTGTTAAAAATCAAATCAGCAAGCAGTACGTTGAAGTCAATAAACATTAAAGAAATAATAACAAAAGAATTTCTTCCTTGGTGATGATATTTACCTTTCTTTGTTAGAAGATGTTAATATAAGAAACTCATTTGTTATGTACATTAATTTTTTGCTTTATTCGTTCTCATTTAGCTGTGACGTCATTATTCGAGAACCACTAGTTGGCACTTGCAAAGACGAGAGTACAAACAGCTTTTAACTCATGTTATCATATACATATTTTTTAATTTAGTAGATTAACTGAAAATAAAAGACTTTATGAAGATATTAACTTATTAAAAGTAAAATGATTTTAATTCTACTGTGACTAGTTTGAATTAAAATCAAACCTTACTTATGTTATTGTTTTGTCTTCATGCAACTAAGAAACTTTTTATGGTTGTCGATCGAAAAATATTCAGAGTTTTATAAACTTCTAGAACTATTTTAAGTTCATATTTGTCCTGGAAACCATGATATAGTAATAATTACCCATAAAAGTAGAAGCCATTCTTGTTAAGTTTAACACTTTTGTTTTAAGTTTTCTATTTGCTTCGTTTTAGATATATGCTTTATAAGCAAGATGATTAAGTATCGCTGCTCTAAATATTTTGAAATTTTGTTTATATTAATCCAGGTTTTAGTAAAATAAGTATCATACTATACAACATTTAAGAATTTTCTAAAAACACTAACTTTGTCATTTTTTGTCTCAAGAAGCTGAAAAATATTAAAGAAGAGAAAATATAAAGTTAAGTTTAAAATTAAAAAGTTTCTGAATAGTATAGAAAATTAAAAATTACATTTTTTGTACTTTAAGTGTCTTTTTTTAATTAGTAAAATGGTGATAACCAAAAATAAGTTATGTTATAGATTACTATGTCAAACCAAAACTTCTTTACTTTACTTTTAAAATTTGTTTGAAATTAAAGGTTTGTTTTTAGTTCTTAAATTTCAGGCTCTTCTAGAATTTTTTAGACTATTTTTATACATTTAATACAAATAACATTTTGAGCTATATCAGCTATAACACCTAAAATTTTCACATATATAATAGTTGTAATCAACACTGTGAGTTGAACAAAACATATATTATAAGTTTACCTTGCTTTCTTTAAAGCAAAAAACCCAGCCTGAGTGACCAAGAACTAGCCTCGTAATTAAAAATAAAAAAGCAGTTCACTCCAAAAAATTATAAAAAAATTATATCACTTTTGTAACATAAAATTTTTCGACCTAAAAAGGCATAAATGAAATTAAAATTACTGTTACTTTATGTTTATATAATGTTCTAAACTTTTTGTTGCATTTTTACAAATTACACATGTTATAATTAAAAAAATTAGTCTGATTTTATTGTGAATTATTACATATAAAACATATTAACTACTTTAAAATAGTTATAAAATTTGTGAAAAGAGGTAAAGGACAAGCTACAAAATAGTCTTATACACAGAATATTACTGAAACTAATTATGAAATTGTGTAAGACAATTGATCTTTTAGTTATAAAACTAAAACATCAATAGCTGCTTTTACATGGCTTAAAAATAAAATTTCACAATACTTTTTTTAATTCTCTTTAATCTGTAAAAAGTTGTTTTAATACTTTTATCGGAGAATATCTTACAACTATTTTAACGCTTTTGATTCCACACTAGTTGTTATGTCCAGTTCTTATTGTCTAACGTTTTAGTGCAAGAATAATGTTTCGGCATAAATCGATAACAATTAATATCTCTCACAAAAAGATTGCTAAATTTTTAATTAAAAAAAATGTACATACATTTTTTTGACGTTGACAAAGTATTACCAACATTTTTTTTGTCCAAGTTTTGTATAAATATTGACAAAAATAAATAAACAATGAATTCCGACACAATGCAAGTTTTTAGCCATTTAAAAAGGCCATGCTTTTAATTATCTTTAATATGTTAAACAATCTAAATCAAATTAAGATAAGTACTTGCTGTTTGCAAAGTATAAACATTTAAAAAGGTAAATAACCTCTTACTATTATCAAGAAATATATCTATTGCCAGAAATTATTAGTAATACATCGTACTCACACAAAACTAAACTTTTTTTTTAATATAAATTGTTTAGAAAGATATATACTCGATTGTAGAATAATTCTAAGCCATTTATATACGCAAACAAAAAAATCAATTTCTTCTATTACTTATAACTACTTATTCAGATAATAACCAAAATTTATCATTTCTAGATCTTTTCAATACATAGGGTTGTAATAGTACAAAAGTAAAATAAATCCTAAATTTCATCAATATAAAAAACGATAAAAGCATTAGGTTTTAAAGGGTAATTTTTTATTGTCATGATCGTTCTTATAGATATAATTTTGATAACTTTGAACACTCACAAACTAAATACCATGTAGTTTAAATCTAATTTTAGAGGAATTATTTGCTTAAAGTACAATGTAAAGTTATTCACTACTTAAAAGCTAACATAAAACTGTTTAAAAAAAGTATTAACTTATTTAATAACATGTCAAGTTTAAACTGTTTTGTTAACTATCACTTAAATTAATTAAAAGCTCATTAGAATATTTTGAACATTTATTTAAGCTATAGCAACAATAATTCTGTACTATTGGTATAATATTTTTTGAATCAATAGTTACAACAACATGTTACAACATTAGTTGTGACGTTTTTCATTTAGCACAAAAACAATGATGATTTAAATTTTTTTAAACAAGTTTAAACTTTTTTTAATGTAGGTCTTATTTTAAATGTATATTTAAAACGTAAAGTTGGTTTTTTTTAAAACTATTAAGTTTTCCTAAAAGTAAGTTCACAAAAAACTCTGCGTAAGCTCAATAAGATTTAGTTCAACTTTTAGTAGCAACTCTATAGTTCAACTTTTAATAACTTAAAATTACTGCTTGTCATACTTATTGCTATGATAAATAACAAAGACGTTATTTGAACTTATACTTATAGTTGGTTATGCATATAATACTATTCTACAACTTAACTGCTAGTAAACCAAATTGTTACGAATAACATAAAAATAGTTTTGTTTTTTAACTAAATGTGATTTGAGAGAAGCTGGAAATTAAACCTTTATGCTAGAAATTAAATAATAAAAAAGTTATTTTAATTTGTTTCATTTTTTCTTACTTTATTTAATTATCTCTTAAGGTGCTTAAATACATTTACTTATTTGTTTTATAAGCTTAAAGAGATTAAGTTTTAAAACTCAGTGTACTGTTAATGTTTTAAGCTTATATATGGTGTACAAAGTAAAAAGATTCAAATTATTAGTTTACTGAGCTATTTAAAAACTGTCCTGTAAAAATTCTAATAACTAACCTAAATAATTAAATATTAAGAATAAAACTGTTATAATATGTGTTTTAACTTCTAAAACGTAATTCTAGATTAGTAAATCTAATTTGTATTATTGGTTATGTCTAAAGTTCGTAATTTTAACTAAAAAAAATTCTTTATACAGATAAGGAATGGAAATAAAAATCTCATATTGTCTTTTTCATTAATTAATAGATATTTACTTCTATTTAATGCAAAATAAATATGCCTAATAAACTATACTCTTGGATTTTTTGTATTTCCAACAAACTGAAGTTTCTATTTTTATAATAAATTGAGATTAACTTAAGTTTGAATGGTTTATGCATTTTTGGAAATTTGTAGCTATGTAAAATGGCTAAAATTAAATAATTTCTAAGCATTTGAAATTTATTAAAATTTAGTTAGATTTATCATTTGTATCTTAGCTTTGATACATATATATTTAAAAAACATATCTACTCAAACTAATAGAAAGAGCAGCATCTATCCAGAGATAATAAGCAACCAATTTAACAAGTATACAGCTTAACGCAACTTTAATCAACTTTTTATGAAGTAATTTTCGTGTGTCATCATCATTAACTGAACTGTAATTTTCAAAAATTTTTGACGATAGTGTGAAGATACAATTGTTGATATTTGGTTAGAAATGTTAGATTGTATCTATAATTACTTTACCAACTTCAAAAAATAATAAACAATTTTAACAGCTTAAATTTAAAATATGGAAACGTTACTGACCATTAACTATACAATCATCAAGACAAACAAACAATTTAGTAAACTAAATATTTTTTGAGCAATTCTTATTATGTATTATGATTTAATGCAACAGGTTTTTCATAGTCTTTTGATTAAGCAAAACGGGCATCTTAGATAAAATAGAAAGAGCTTCAGTTTAATTAAATCGAATAATTGAATACAAACTTAAATAAACTACTTAGATTATAACTTTTTGCACACGTTAAGTTACTTACAAAATTTTTTTCTACAGACAGACGTTTTGTAGCATTTAGAACTTTAATACGTATATGATCCTACTGGTAGTAATTACAATGGTAGTAATAACGTGTAAGTTATAAAAAACTTGATTTTTTCAAAAAATATATAAAAATAAAAGTATTTCTGTTTACCATGTAGGTTATAAAAAAAAATATGCCTTTATTTGTTATGAATATTTGCCGTATGAATAAACCGGTCGTGTAATACATTTTAGTTGTTCTATCTACAATTTAATTTTCAACCAGTTTAAGTTATAGGTAATTAGTAAGCTTCTTTTTTTCAATCAACATATTTTTTTTTGCTAATTTTTATTACTTAAGTGTCATCCAAGTTTTCGCTACCCTAACATTGACAATATCAGAGTAATTTTCGATGAAAAAATGGAAAAAACTGCTGTCTACATCCTTTGATTTTTTACTAAAAAAACTATAAATAGCTTCAGCTTTAGCTGTATTCAAAAAACAATGCTGTAATACAAGAAACTGTTTAAATCGCTTTTTAATGTTTATTGATATTTGAATAAATTTGAAATTTTCTAGTTTATCATTTTTACAATCATTTTCTTTTCACTTGTAGTTTTTTATATTTAAATCTGAAACTAAGGAGCAAAATACATTTTATTTGTTAGTAGTTTATTAAAAATTCCTAAAACTGATTGCAAAACTGGAAGCAAACCTTTGATGTCACAAAAGTTAAACTAGAAATTTTTAAGTGATGTATAGATATAATTGCTAATACATTGATTTATTAAATATAATTACTAATACAAACAAAACTATTTGTAACTCGTTCAAGAGACTAGTAGATTTAGATTGAAGTTTCTATTTAAATTTTAATATAATTTTTATAATCTAGTATGCTAAAAACGTATAATAATAATAACACCTTTTACTGAATACCTACATAAAATTATTGATTAAAATACTTTTTATCATTGCTTAAAATTTTTAAATAAGTACTTTTAACTAATATTTTGTTGCATCTAGCTAATATTAAAAGTTTTTAAAAGTCAAAAAAAAAGCATTTCAAGTAGTATTTTTTACATATAATTTCAATTTTGTTATGGATACAATCTGTTTTTTAATTTTAGTACAAAACAAAATTATTTAGACATAAAATAAACAAAAAAAAAATTATTAAGATCAATGTTTAAAATAAACAAAAAAACACTGTTTTTTAATTAAACTACCCAAAGTGCTTCATGACGTCGTTGTAAACACCACAATATATATCTTAAGTATAATGATCATATAAAATCACATTTTTACAACTTTAGCTGAAGTATAGGGTATCCATTTAAACCAAGAATTTGATCTTGTGCAACGTTCTCGTAAAGTTTAGATTAATTAAACTACTGTTAAAACATTTTAAAATTTCATAGTGTTGACGCAACAAGCATTTTTGTCATTTTTTAATTGGCTCATCAAAAACTACAGTAAAAACTTTAAGTTTTGTACATCAATTAGGTTAGTCATAAACTTATTTGTTTTGTAACTGCTTTTGCTTAAGTACATTATTAAGTTTAATTTTTATTGTATATTTCTTTTAATGATTAATTAAATATTTATTTTCAAAAAAATAACCAAAATTATAATTAAAGACCCAAGGCTACACTAAGCTGAGCTTTATTTAATGCCTACAAGTTAATGTAAGAAAATGAAAATAGTTTTGTTAATGCCTTTAATGATTTTGTAACCCAAATTTTGACGAATCGTGACATTATTTAAAACTAAATGTTAATCAGTCGCTTTTAATCATTTAGAACTGCTCAAAACCATATGATATAAAATTTAAATTCCTAAAAATACATTTAAGTATTACTTTTTTTTAGTCAATAAAATGTAAAAAGTTAAAATCTTTTTGAAATTATTTTATGCAACAACAATAAATGTTACTAATACATTTTTTTACTATGTTAAGGTTTTTCTATAGCCAAAATGTTTAGCAAAATACTGTGTTAAGTTTTAAGCAATAAAAATTTTAAAGCTTTTAATAATTTCAATTTTATAAAGTGTTTATACTTTGAACTTTTACAAAAAAATACTTGATAGCATTCAACGTGTAATCAGCTAATAATATAGTTTGTTAGCTATGTTTAACTTTTCAATATTTTTTTACATGAATTTAAAATAACTATTATGGCTTGAATTTTTTAACTTAAAAATCGATTTTTTATTAAAATCTAGTTTTTCTATGTTCAAAAAGTTTAATAACTATTTTTTGTACTGATCATAAGTAGTAACTACTTTTTATTGATGAAAATTAAATAACGTTTGTTTTATACCTTTTCTTTCACTAGAAAAATTAAGATTGTATTAAGATTAGAATTTTAGAATGTTTAATACTAACATAAAAGTTTTAATAAACAAAGTATTAACTTCTTTTAATAATATTTCTTTGTGTTCTGAAATAAGCAAATTTAAATTAAGTTGTTAATCTATTACTGCTTTAAAACTTTCAAGTAATTACTAAAATTTAAACATATTATAGTAATGCCTTATTTTTGTCACTTATATCAGTTATTAAAAAAAAAAACATCAGTGTAAGATATAAAATTAACAGATTAAAAAAAAACTCAGAATAATTTCCAAATAACAAAAACAAAATTAAAAATGTGACGTCATTAACGTGTTTGCAATAAACTCTTATACCTAAAACCTTGTTGAAATGCGACGCATGACAAATATTATTAATAAAAATTAACTGTTAATACTGTTAACTCATTATATAATTATAAATCATCGTTATCACAAGTATAAGAAAAATTATAAAATGATCAACAGTAAAAATAAATTGAGAATTCTGTCACGTCTTCAACTTTTCAATCACAGTTTACTGTTTTTACTTTTTTTTGATATCGACTTTGTGACGTCCCAAACACTATTTTTAATTTTCAGTTTATGTATTTATTTTGCTAATATGTTACGTTGTTGAAGCTTTTTGAAGTTAAAAATTTTAATCTATGTAACATGGCAATAAAAAAAGCTGTAACTAAATCGATAATAAATGTAGTTTACAGTATTTTAGTTATTATATAAATTTACATAAAAATATTTGCATTAAAATACCCTTTTTCGTTTTTTTTTGCTAACGATTTTAACGTATTTCAAATTTTAAGCTTTTAACAAACCAAAAAGTTAATTTTAAAAGTTTTTTTTGTTATTTAAGCAACAATTATTTTAAATGATATTTAAAAATATAATTTTTACAAATATTATAGGTTATAAAACAGTTTTAATTAAACTAACGGCTTTTAACTTTATTTTAGAATTTTACCGCATTTTTTACAATTTTAAAATTTCAGAACAAGGAAAATTATTAAATTGTTGTTTTTATAATCTGTAATTTAAGCTAATTATTGTAGTAAAATATCACGTCATTAAATATTTTAAATTGTGAGCTTTCTATAACTGTTTTTTAACAATAATAAAACAAAAACTTAAAGTTTATAAAACGTATATTAGTTGTGCACACACTGTGTTACAAGTGATAAAGCTTAAAAACATTTTAGGACTTAAATAAGAAATAATTCTTAATGTAAAGTTTCGATAATTAAATCGTCCGTACCTTGACAAGCTTAAGCTTTAAATCCCGTCTTTAATTCTAAGTTTGTTTAAGTTGTTTATTAATTTGCACAAAATGCATAGAAATATTAAAGTTCCTAGAGTTAGTAAAACATAATTATTAACTAAAGCATAAGTAAAACAAATTGTTCCCATTTGTAGATATGATTTGTGATAAGTAGTAATAACGACTAGAATGATTATACGACCGGTCGTAAAACCTGTTTGTTTAAAAAAAAAAATAAAAAATAATAATTTGATAAAATTTATTGCTTATTTGAAAATAGCCGTAAAATTTCGAGTAATTAATAGTACGAAGTGTTTCGGCTAGTTTATCAATAATTGATAATAAGTTGATTGAGTTATAAATATAAAAAGTGAGTTTTTTGAAAATTTTAAAGCTAATTAGTGATTACGAACCTAAACTACACTAACAAGTTTACTTTAAGATTTCGTTTAAAGTAAGAATAGATAATATACAAGTTTTTAAAATTTAATGATGTATAAAGACAAACTATGTCTAGTTACAGTTAAACATTTGGCTAAGTAGAACTAAGTACGAGTAGTAGAAAGTGTTTTAAAAGTATCTTATTTTCAAAATATATCGTTTTGAAAGTATACTAAAAACATTGAAAATTTTTAAGTTTAATACTAACTACTTTTTTATACAATTCTTTTCTAGTGTAAGAGGTCTAAAAACCAAAATAAATTGTCAAGAATAAAACAGTAAAATGGTTTAAACATATTTTTCATAAACATTAATTTTAAACTATGTAAACATACTATTGCAATATCATTTAGTTGATTAATTATAATTGCTTAAAAAGTTAACTCACAGGAGAAAATAATTTGCTTTTTACTGAGCTAACGTTTAAGTGTACAAAAGAACATTATGTAAGTAGATTTTTTATAAAAATTAAAAACAAACATGAAAACAGTTAATTTTTAAATATATAACACATTTTCGTTTGTGACTTTACGTACGCTACAAGCTGTTTATTTTGCATACCTGTTTTGTATCTTTTATCTATAAATTAGATTATAAAATGTTTTATTTTTTATAGCATAATGCAACACTAGTCCAGTAATAATCATTATTAGTAGGCTTGGATAAATGTTCTTTATTTGAGGCTAAGGCCTAGATTTATTATATGGCCTAGGATTACAAGTTTATATAATATATAAAAACTTATTCAACTTTTTATTTTTTATTTTGATATATATAAATTCAATTAACGTATTGTCTAAGAATTATTTAACCAGCCTTTATTTGATTTTGTTTTAATTAGGAAGTTTGAACCATGTAATATGGCCGCTATAAAACAGCTTTTATACTTTTGAAATAAGAAATCTTAGTCAGCTTTAATTTTTATACCTTAACTTATAAGAATTTATCTTATTAAACACATTGGATAAAATTTCCTGAGAAGGGTGGTATTTTTGAAAATAGTGTTTTTACGAGAAAATTTTTATATGAACAAGTATTTTCAATATATAGCATATTTTTAATTCTTTAATTTTGGCCATATATAATGGCTTAAAATTTTAGTCGCAGAACTAAACCGTTTTATTTACAAAGTTTTTTAAATTGTACTAAAACTATTTATTATAGCTTGAGGGAAATAATTAGCATTGTCATATTTAAGTTTTGAGTAAATTTTGATTTTTCTTTAACTATTAAAAAGGTAAAGGTTGCATTTATTTATGATATTAAAAGAATTTAAAAATGCTTTATAACAACACTTAAACATTGTTATGAATAGCACAACGTTTTTTACAAAGCTAATTTATAGTTTTAGCAACATGTATGTTATATTATACTTAAAACTTAAAATATGTTGAAAACACCTAAAAACTAATAAATTAAACATTTTTACATCATACTATTTAATAAAAATGATAAATAATAAAGACATATTGTTTTAAATCTTTAAAACTGAGAAGTGTACTAATTGTAATTGTTTAGATAGATTCTCTAAAATTTTTAAATGTTGTTGACAAGTTTTAATTCACAGTTTATCTGAAAAGTACATTTTAATAAATAAAAATAAGCATAATTATTGGCATATTAATATATTTCTAATTTTGAATGAAGAAAAGTTATATTGTTCTACAAAAATGCGAGGATTATAAACCAAATTTTCATAGTAATATTCATTGCAAATAAAAAAGTAACAAAAATAAAAATTTTTACAGCTTACATAGATAATAATTTCAGCAGTTAAACAAAATATTGTGGTTACTTGTATTTAATTTTTCTTCATAGAAAAATATTGTAAGAAAACTGTATTTGAACTTCAAAAAATAAAGCATGCATATACAATATAAATATTTTCTAAAGAAAATAAAACTTTTAATAAATAAACTAACATAAAATGTTACTTAACCATTATAAAACAATTTTATATACTTTTATTAATAGTTAGTTGTTAAATACAAAACTTTGATTATATAGTTATAGTTTTTAAAGTTTTATATGCTTCTGATAAATGACTGTAGATTAACTTTCTAATGGAATGATAAGTTAACGTAAAAAGAGTAACTATTGTATATCCAAAACAAAACTTTAATCTTTTAAAAACTACAACAGCTAATTTAAAATAAAAACCAATAATCAATTTTTAACAATTTCAAATTTTTTATCTTTTTAATATGATTTTTTAACGTTTAAAGTTAACTGTAGTTTTCATTAAATATAAGTTAAAGTTATTGCCTAAAATAAATTTTTATTTTTATTTTACTAATTTGTTAATTCTACTTCAACTGACTAAAAAAATTTAAACTCACTAGTTTTTGCTTTTTTTAACACGTACTTGTGTATTATGAGAATAGTTTATATTAACATTACGACATCTTTTATCTTTTTCATTTTATTGTTGTAAGTAGGAAATAAAACCATTTATAACTTTGTGTTCTGTTCTACAATGAGTTTCTGATTGAAAGTAGAGAAATAATTATCAAACTTTAACTAAAAACTTTAGATAATGTAATAAATATTTAATGTAGTTTTATAAGTAATAATATTAAAATCAGTATGTTATATTTTAATTTTTGTTATGCATTTAATTTTAGTCAGTATTTTAAAAACTCATTAAAATTGTTAATGACTTATAAAACTTGAGAATTTTTTTCAATTTTTACCGATGAAAACAGAAATTTAAGAACTTAAGATTAAAGTAAATAAAGTGATTTTAGGCCAAACCATTATAAATAACTGTTATAGTTTTTGAAAACGTCAAACAAAGATTTATAAAATATAAATAAAAGTTTTTATTGGTTAGCTGCTTGATAGATATTGATGACATAACTTTTAAATTATTGCAATATTAAGAAATATGAATGAAATAAAAAAGGGCAAAAATATGTAAATATTAGTTGTCAAAAATATAATAAAAGAGGTAATGGAGACACCGACCAAATACGCTTCTTATTTGAAACAAAAAGTGGGTTTATAACAAAAAATTTATTTTTATTAAAACGATTAATAAGAAATGTTTTTTTATTAATATAGACTATTCTTACTTTTATTTACGTAATTAAATTTTGCTTTTTGTGAACAAACACTTGTATTTATGTTAATTATTAGCATAAAATTTATGGTTCTGATCGTTTGATTTCATTTGTTTCTTTAAAAAAAAAGTTATAATTTAGTTTTTTTTTACAAAGGCTTATGTTATAAACTTCCTACTGATAGTTATACATTTGTATAATATTTTTTTTTCTTAACATTATTTTACCAGTTATTACAACTGGTTACAAATACCTAGATAATGTAATCAAGAAACATATACAAACGAACAATTATAAATATTAATTTTATCATTATGAGTTTGTGGTTAAATTTTGACATCAGCTTGAGTTTTTTTATCGATAGGTATGTATAATAGTTTTTTAAACAACAATAAAAAGATTACAATTTACCTTATAATTTATTTTTGTCATAATATAAAATTATCAATAAACTATACATAAAAAAAATAACATAAAAAATGTAGCTAAAAGTATGCAAGCATCTGCTTCAATGTTACATATTTAAGTTTCATCTTTTTTCTTAATATAAATATTGCTGTAGTTCATTACAACGACTTAACATAAAACACTAACATATGATGTTAGTTAAATAAATAGCTTAACAGATTTTAAATAAGTGTCACTTACATATTGTTTTTACAACCCGTCTTTCTTTAATAACCTACACATATATCTGATAAACATAGTTTACTTGTTTAACCAATTAATGACCTGTCCATAAACTACAGGTAAATTTCTAGTCAATTATTTAAAAAAATTCTGAATATAAACACAACTTTAAATAGGTATGTGTTAAGAGTAATCTTTTAACACAAAATATCCCGACAAAAATATTTTTAGACAAAACTAATAATAATTTTATTTACAAAAGTACATTGATGTTTAACTCAAAATTTGAATCTAAATATATTATTTAAATAGTAGTATGAAAAAGACTTGGGGATCCAAAATTAATTGTAAAACATCGTTGTTATTTTGTAAACAACTATAAATAGGTTATTTGCAGTTAAACATGTAATCAAAATCCTATGCATGCAACCCGTTATTTAAGAAAATTAAAACAAATAAGAAGTTTAGACTCCTTAAAATCACTCGGTAAACATAGTTAAAAATATTTTCAAGAAGTTGCAAACTAAACAACGGCTACCAAATGGCAGATATATGTCAATATATAAAAACTATGTATGTAACACTTATGAAATGACATTATTTATTAAATTTTTCATCTATGAAGCTTGCAATTTTCAAATGAATAAAACTAGCAACAACAAAATAATTTCAAAACTTAAATACATTTTAAAAACTCTTTAGATTTCATTTCGGTAAGTGAAACTTTACATAAAATAAAAGCTATAAAAGATCTAACAACAATAAGCTTTATATATTTTTATTAAAAATTTTATAATTTTTTTTTTAGTTTGTATTTACAATTTTGTTATTTGAATAGTTACTTTAGAAAAGTGGTATTTTTTTTCTTACACCACCAATATGCCCACACAATTTAACTTTTTAAAATATGTATAAAATCTGTAATAGTTAACACATTTAATAATTTCTGTGCTCTATAAATTTTAAGCCGTGTCAAATGGCTATATGATTAGTTTATTTTCATCAATTGTTTAAAAGTTTCCTTTTTCTTCATTAACTACAAATTTAATTATGTCCTGTCTCAATTCTTTTTTGTCATGATTAAAAATAAATCATAAGTCAAAGTCAAAATTTAATTTCAAAATAAACATTTTAAGCAATTGCGTTTATAATTCTAACAGGTAATCGTAAATATATTAGTTGATTTTTTTGCTTCTTATACAAAACAAAATTATAAATATATATATACTAGCCATTACTTACTGCAAGAATTATTTATTTAATTTGACCTAAAGATTTGTTTACTAATATACTTATAAAATAAAAAGTTTCAACGTTTGTATTTTTCTAGCTTAAAACTAAATAAGAATATTTAACTAGTTGCTTAAGTTACTAAATAGATTGTACTTATTTTATAAGTTCATTAAAATTAATCGGATTAATAATTAGACTGTTATTAAAGGTTAATAAAACACCTCTGGCTAATATTGGTAGAACACGAGAAAAGTTATCAGTTATAAGCTTAGGTTAAGATATCTTTTTTTAATGTAATGTTATTTTTTTATGCCTACCTCCTAGTTTTGTGTGTATCAGATTTGATTAAAATTTAATAATTACATTAAATATTTCATTTCTTTAAGATCTCTCTTATTTTCATAAAACAATAAAACACTAATGTTCAGTAGTTTAGTTCAGTTGTAATGCAGTTAAAAGCATTATGAGTTTACTTAGAAAAGTATTTATTGTTTTGAACAAAATGGTTTAAGTATTGTTTGTTAACTTTATTTATTTCTATTCACTTTAATTGTTACAAACTTATTTCAATTAAATAAAAACTTTATTTTTCTTAATTGTATTTTGACACGAATCGATATTGACTTTTGTTAAGTAACTTTCATTCTATTTCTAATAATTCTAGCTCCATCATTTTGGTCGGTTTGTTGAATTAATTCTTTACTAGCACCTTGACTAGATAAAAATTCCATCTAGATTTAAAACCCCACTAACTTTAAAACTAACCACTATTTTTTGTTTATGTTAAAAGTAAGGGTTGTTAGTTAATTATACTTGACGTAACTTTAAATCAGCAAAAACGTTTTTTCCGAATGGAATTTTAAAAAAACTTTTTTTTTAACAACAAAATAATTAAGGTTTTAGTATTAAGTTTATTTATTAGAGTTCGTATTAGGATAAGTGAAATCTACAAAACTACAATCTTTTTTATTAAGCTTATGTTTTTAATTTGTTTTTTTATGCATGCTGTAGAACTTTTTAAAATGTATTTAACTAAATTTAATTTTATAACTATTCTTAATATTGAAATTAAGCTCCAAATTTATAAATTTAAAATTAGGATAGCCATCGTTTTAGTTTATTTGTTGCTTTGTTTAATATTTGTTTTTGTTAGAATACTTAAAGTATAAAGTCATCAATACCTTTAATACAACCTATAAGTTAATTTGTTTTTTTTATAAATAGTGTGTAAAAACGTATACGGTTTATTAAGAACAGTAACTTACATTTATTTATAGTAGCTTATCAAAAGTGTGTTTGTTTGTTTTAGGTTAACTTCTAAATTTTAGTTTTCCTTAAAAGAAAAATTATAAATTTTCTACGTCATTTTTAATCAGTAGGATAATTTTGTTTAATTTAAAATCAGTCTCATAAACAAAATAATTGTTTATGACACTACTATTTTTTTGGCAAACTACAGTTTGTTATTTTAGAATAAATTTACACATGATATGCGTCATAATGCCGGAATTATTCTCTTTAGTTTTAAGCCATGTATTATGGCCGAAATAAAATAGCTTTAAAGCTTATTACTTAAGTAAAACTTAGTCAGCCTCATTAGGTGTCTCCTAACTTTACAACATGAAAGTTTAATAAACTATTTGGGAAAAACTGTTTAAACGGGCGTTAGCTGTTCGGTGATAAAACCCAACTGAGAAACATGGCGTCTTACTCAACGTTAATAACTTTTATGTTTAGTAAGTTCCCGTTAGTCAACTTTATTAGCTTAAGTTGATTTTCTTTTTTTTTAACGAAAATATTAATACTCACAAAAATTAATGATATTTTATTTAACATTTTAATAAAACCTCTAAAAGTACTTAAAAGTTATAGATAAAAGTTTAAAAATTTTTTTAAAAATTGACAGACGTTGATATTTTCATTATTTTCACACAAACTCAAGTTTCTAGTTTAATAATAAATTAGACGTTGCGTAATTTTTAACGGTCGTGTTCAGTCTTTGCAGTTTGAAACCCTTTTTAAAAAATTATAAAACTTTTAAACTTATAAAATTAATAAAAGTTATGTCAAGCAGTCTTATTAATCTTAATGCTTAATATGAATGTGTAGACCAGGGGTCGGCAGGCTAATGGTCCTTGCGGGCAAAATTTCAATTTTTAATATTTTCGCGGATTATAATATTTATATTATAATAATATAATTTTTAATATTAATAAAATAATAGTTTTGATCATTATTTTTATTTTTTTTTATCTTAAGTAATTCCAAGCTAAATAAATGAGGCCTACTTAGACGTTTTATTACTTAAATAGCTTAAAATTTAAAATTAACTAAGAAACTTAAGTCATAATACATATAGTTTTTTTATGTTAAGACTTTTTTAATTAAAACAACTACTTTGAATTATTAGTAAACTTTATAAGGTTACAACTAACTCTGTATAATAATGTTATGCCTAAACAGGCCTTTCTGTTTTTGTTTGAAAATAAAGTACTAGATAAGCATTAATTAAAGAAAAAATCATACAAAGTAATACAACAAATAACTATATAATTTTTTATATTTTTCAGTTTTGATTCTATGAAGTCTTTTTTTATTGTTTTTTTGGTGGCCTAAACTTTTCAAAAAATCTTAAAAAAAAGCCTTTTATAGCTAGGGTGGTCAGAGAAGCAATTTTTTTTTTTAATTTCATGTACGTAATCTGATTAACTTTTAGTTTTTTAACAAACAAGTTATTTCCGTTTGTTTATTTTGTTAAAAATGAAACTTAAGGATTAGTAAATTGTATAAAATTACTGAAAAGATACCGTAAAGCTCCTTTAAATGTGTTTCATAAAAAAAACATCTAAATAATATATGTTTTTGTACATAATAGTTATTTTTAATATGTAATCTAAATTTTTTCAATAAAATATAAAAATGTTTAAGAATCCATGTCATTCCAGGTAATTTTTCCTTATATTTTTATTTGCAATTAAGTCCAGAATTTTAAGTTAAATTCTTTGCCTAGCAGCCCTTATCATTATATGTTTTAATCAAGTTTTAATAAAAATACTAGTTTTATTAAAGTAGTGCTAATAAATTTAGATAGTTTAATTTTATTATTAAAACTAAATAAACGTAGTTGAAACTTTAGTGAGAGTTGTTATTTTTTCGTTTTATTTTTTCAAAACATTTGCCTCACAAAAAAAAAAAAAAACTTTTAAAACTAACTTTTGACACAGGTGTCAAGGTTTTTGATAGTTTTCTAAAGGTCATCAAAGTAATAACTTTTTAAGTCTATTTTGACTACAACGTTAGGTTTAAGGTAAAAAAAACCGTCTTAATTAGTATAAAAAATTAAAATGTATTGTAAAAATACTTTAGATGTTTAAAAAAAATATTGTATTCATCTAATTGACGGATTGTTTATATCAATTAAAATTCCATGACTTTACATGCTTTTTCTTTTAATATTTTAATTTTAATTTATAAAATATGTTTTTTAAGGATTCTGGGTTTGTTTATAATCCTGCTGACAATAATCTTAAACAACAACTCTGTATTTGTGGTTTTTTTTTGTTTTGTTTTTGTTGCCTTTTCAAAGCTTGACAGCAAAAACTCTGAATATAAAAGAATTTCAAATACTTGAGATAATTCATCGGTTCAACTACTCAAGATTTTTTTTATATAAAAGAAAACAAACTATACATCCAATTATCTATAAAACAAACTAATGAATTTATTGTAATTTATCAACTTTTTTCTATCTTTTACTTATATTTTTTTATTGTTTGTAATTCATAACATATGCCATTGAATTTAGCACCCTAAATAAAATGTACATTAATAATGTAATTCCAAATAAATAAAAAGTTTATATTACTGTGCAATGTACAAGAATTAATTCAATCGTATTTTGTGGACGCAAAGAGGCGTTATAGTCCTCCTTTGCTCCTGGTACGCTATTAACATTTTGTTGGTATGCAGAGGCATCCGTGCTCTGCATACCCGCTTCGCAATTCTGTCTGCTTGCTAAGGTACTGTTTTTGGTTATAAAAATGGGTTCGGACCCGAGGACGCCATTGTGACGATCGCTCGGCTCTTCGGTACTTTCCCTAGACGGAGCCGGCGGTCGAGACTTCTCTGTTTCGCTAACAACGGGATCAGGCGCGTTGGCTGACTCAGAGCGAGTAGTCATTTTGGCCAATTTCTTGGCAACTTGTTTTGAATTCATGTCGCGCTACTTATCGATTAATATACCGCGAATGAATGGTCAAGTAGTATAAGCTAAAACAACAAAAATGTATAAACACAATTATTTATTCAAAAACCTCACAACGTAAAATATAAAACACCAATAATACTTTATAATCGTAAGTAAATGAACACAAGTATAATATAAGACTAAAACTAGCAAAAAGTAAAACACTGACTTTTGTTCTGTATCGTCTATGCGATCAAGAAGCGCATGCGATAAAAAGCAACGTAATCGTTCATGCGTAGTATATATAGTGCTTTAACAACTCCTTTTTCCCAATTCTCTCAATTTATAACAGAGCATGTCTGTTAGACTGCTACAGTTCTTTAAAACTGGTTGGTAAATCACAATAACGTAATTCAAAAAGTTTGTAAAGTTTGAAAACATTAAATTAATACAAAGTGTTAACATACTAATTTCAATATTGGTGTAATTTCATTACGTTTGGTTAAAAAAAAAATTAGGTGGATAACGTGTGTTTACAAATACTATATATGCTTATTTAGAAAAGTTTTATAAAGTTTTACACTTCATAATTCTAAACAAAATTTGAGAGTTTAAGGACAATAACTAAATGATAAAACTAACACATGTTTCTGTGTTTTAACAAAAGTAGTTTTTAAGGTTCTAGAGTTACCAATTCAATGTAAAAACCCCAAATTTAGATTCTTTAAAACTAAAATCAGATTAAACATAAATTTATTTAAAACAATATTTTTATTATAAATTCTAGTTATTTAAACACAAGGTATAACAAAAATAAAGCAAAACTAAAATATTTTATGCAATTTATATAAATTTCAAAAACATACTATCAACAAAACTTTATAATAAAATGTTCTTTGTTTTCACAAAGCAATTGAAACACTTTTTTAAACGTAAAGTACAAAAATACCAGTCTATTGAGCTGGTTAGAAATGTTTATAAATACAAAGTTTTCAGTTAAAACAGTGTGCGGTTTATTTATTTATACTTTAAATAAAAATATAAAACTTCTTGGTAATTGTTTATGACGTCAAATGAATGTTATATTTAATAATATTTTAAGATATAATACATTAACCGACATATGAAGGTTTGTGCACAAGTATAAATTTTTAAACTCGTTTACTTTATAAGAGTGGTTAATTACAAGTTAACGTTTAAACTTCTTTTATTGCATTAAAGAACAACCAATAACGCTTTTAAATATGCATAGGTTAAAGTAAGCCAAACTCCGTATTACATGTGGACATAATTAGAAGTTTAATGAAAATATACTAAAAATAAAACAGCAAAAAAAAGTTTACTTAGAATATTAAAACTTTAAATGTTTTTAAATCGGTCTATATAAAGACGTATAAAATACTTTAATATAATAAGTTTACATAATCTAAAAAATTAAATCTTATTACTTTTGAAAATCTTTAATACGTTTTCGTACAAAGTTCAAAAAAAAAGGCATTTAATATTTTAGTGCTTTTACTATCATTTTAAGTCTTTACTTATCATATTTGAAGTTGTTAAAAGATTAAAAAAATTCTGATATAAAAATACTGTCAAAATAGCTTAAGTTAAATAAAACTATCAAACTGCTGTAACTCAACAAAGAATAAAAAAACACATAGAACACTTTTTAAAACATTCTTGAAATTTAAACAATTAGACTTAAAAGAATATTTGTCGACATCCTTTAACATAGACTTAAAAGAACATAGGTGTTCCTTGTTATAACTAATCTAGTTAATTACTGTATGTTATTTAAACTAAAAACTTCTTTTTAAACTAGGTAATAAAACCATACTAACAAATGAATTAACCTTTAAAAAAACTTATTAAAACTTCGCTTTTAATTGCAACTCAAATTTAACTCTTTATTGATTTATTTTGTTTTCTAAAACTAAACTCTTTCTAAACAAACATATGATCTTTTTAAAATAAATAAAAGTACTATAATTATAATTACTAAACTTTAGTTATTACGACAATAGGTGTAAGTTATAACTTACATAAAAGTATAAACTTTAAAAATTAAGTTTTATCGAAAACTCAAAGCTACTTTTTTTACAAACTTAATTAAGTTAAATTGACAGTTATCGTAATTAAAATATATTCAATCTTCTTTCATTAGATTTTAATGTAACATTATGAGAAGTTATTTATTTAAAAAATTTCTATTAAAACATGTTGTTATATGAATCAAAAAACAAAGCGGTTTATAAATCTTTTTAGGCATTTCATTGTGTTAATATTTTAAGCTAATTAACCGTATTTCGTTTTTCTCTTTAATTTCACGAGAACAATATGAAAGATCAATTTACAGATTTTTTGAGGTATGTTGCAAGAATATTATTTACAGCATCAAGCTGACTTATATGCATTCTTTTAAAGCTACAGTTTGTGGTTTTTATAAATGACGTCACATGGCGCTTGCATATTTTTCAGCAATTTTAATTTTCGTAAAGGTCAGCAAAGTATTGACTGAATTGAAAAGGAGCTTACACACTGCTCTGCGAACTTTAAATTTCAAATAAACATGTTCTTTAACTATCGGTTTAAAGAAATAAAGGTTTTCTTTTTTTTTTTTCAACTTTTAACTGTTTTCTGTAAAAATAAAACTAAAGCGCTAACAAATTGATCAGTAATTTTAACTTCTAAAAAAAAAATTCAAAACTAATAATTTAACTAATAAAGATTTTAAAATAAAATTCTAAAGAAAAACTGAAAAGTTATATTGCAAAAACAAAAATCAAATTTACTGCTGTAAACAAAAAAAATAAATCAAAAATAACTTCTAACTAGTAACAGTGTTACTAACTCTAAGCTTTTTTTAAAGTTAACATAAAACCTAACAATATGAAATGTATAATCATATTTTTTTATAAAATGTAAGAAATATTTAACTACAGTAAAACAGCTCTACAACTAAAACATTGATGATTTTGCAAGTAAAGTACACTTTTAATAAAAACTTAGCCTGCACTATAAGTTAGTACAATTTTTAACTGTAGAGTTACACATTAATTTAAACTAATATTGTAAAATGTAAAAAAGCTGCTAAATAGGACATTAAATTATATATAAACGAATTAAAGTTAGAGAAGGTAAAATGTCATTGAAACAATAACTTTTTGTCAATAGTTAAAGAAAATAATTTTTGAATTTAAATTAAATTAATTTTGTAAACTTTTAGAAAGAATAATTATCAAAATTATTAGAAAAATCAATCATTTATCACATTTTAGTTTCAAAGCAAACTCAAAACATTTAGTATTAATAAATTTGATAGATTTAATTCTTTTTCCAGTAACAGCTATTTTAATTTTATTTTTACTTTGAAAGGTCACTGTTAACAAATTTAACTAGTACTAAATATATTTATTAAGTAAGCGTAAAAGAAAAATAATAAGCGTTTGTCTATATAATGATTTATTTTGATAATCAAAATAAATGTATTTACTTTGAAACAACTATTAATGTCCAGCTTAATCTATACAATGATATTTTATTAGAAAATTGAAACACAGAAAAGTACTAAACTACTTAAGGCATTTAAAGTTGTACTATTTAAATACTTTGTGTATCAAATTTATACAATTAACAAATTGTCAATAAAAAAATGAATTCGTTAAAACATTTAAAAATTCTACTACATTCATACAACTTACTTGATTTTGATAAAAAGTTATATTATAGCAAGAAGAAAAACTTAAAATAAAATGTTTGAGAAAAAAATTATTTCAAATACTACTTTATATCTGCGTTTTAAAATTGTATTATCTATTTACTTCTCCTAGTTAGTTATTTAAATACTTTACCATTTTAAATGACTTAAAACTTCAAGAATAAAATGAGTCCAAATTTTTAAAATCAATACTAAATAAATTAAAAACTAAAAGAAAAGTTTTGTGATAAAAATTTCTAGGACGTCACTAATGGTTGTACTCTTAACAAAGTTTTTCGATTAAAACAATACTTGTTTGTAAAAGTTTAACAAATTTTAAATTTCATATGAAAACAAATTTAAAAACTGAAATTAAGAGTTGTTAAAAATAGGTACCTTAGTACTTTACCTTAACCTTAAAAAACCTTAGTATTTTATTTTTTTACTTTATTTGAATCTTAATAAAAATTTAATTCTTGTTTCACGGCTTACGAAAATCTAAGCTTTGTACACGTTTACCGATGCTTTATATATATAAGTAGATAAAAGTATTTGCTTGGTTAATAAACACAATCAACTGATTTTCGTGTTTTGATTAATCAATTATTTTATACATAGATTAAGTGTATAGAACGTAAAAAAGATCCTGAACGTTTAAAAAGAAATTGTAATAAGATTTAGTAAAATTTAAAGTATTATTTATTTATGATAAAAGTACAGAATGACTTTTGTTTGTGACAAAGGTTTTTTCAAAGCCTGAGGTTTCAAAAATTCTTTAAAAGTTTTGTATCACACGTATTAATTAACGTCGTAAAATTAAAAGCCATGCATATTTATATGATGTTATATGCTTTTTAACTCTAACAAACTTACGTTTTAATAAAATTTAATTCTTTAAAAATTCTTAATTTTTGTTTTAATCAAAATTATTATTAATCAAAGTTAACATGATATTAGTTTTCAATTTTTTCTTTTATGTTTAATTAAGTGTAGAATGTAACAATTTGATAACACTTTATCATTAATAATTAATATTTTAGATCGAACAAAAACCTTTCAGGATTACTTTAAAATATTTAATACTAGTTGATTATGTAAAAGACTTTTATTAGTGATTTAATACGATTTATTTTAAAAGTACACATATTTATAAATATAAATGAGCTTGCCTAAGTATGTCATTTTCTATTAAAAAGCTGCTTTCACGTACTAAATGCAAACGTTTCTAGTTTTTGACCTTAGTGCGTGTTTTGATCTTACAAAACATCTTACGGACTTAATTATTTTAGCTTTAAAATTTCTATTGTAAAATTTGTAACATTTTGTATAATTTCCAATGGTGAGAAAACAATAAAAAATAAAATATTTGGTATTAATATAACATTTTTATTAATATTTATTAAAGAAATTATTCTAGTGAAAACTTTTAACTTTTATTAAAAATAAATCTAAACAACTATTTGAAACTAAAAGAAAATTTATATCGAAATTTTTGTAAGCACTTAACAACGTTATATATTATAAACCACAACATATAGTCCCATTATGGTGATTAAATATAGGGTAGATAAATAAATCTAGATAATAAATAAATATAGGGTTAAATAAATAGTTGGATTATAAACATTTTTAACGAGAAGTTGATCTTTTACATCATTCTCGTACAGTTTATAAAAAGCAAAAAAATAACATATAAAAACTATATCACAAATCTAAATTCCACTTTTCATTTAAAAAACAATTAAGTCAAAATAATTAAATAATCAATGTAATAAAAGTACGATTAAATCTAACATCGTAAAAATATGAAGTTTCTGTATATTTAAAATAACTAAGTCAATAGTTTATAACCTTTCAAAAATAAATTTCATAGACAAAAATTTCCTTGTTTAATGCAAAAAGAGTAACTATTTTCATAAGCTGAGGATAGTCTTTACTCGTGTGGATTAAAAAGTTTGATTTTAAGTTTAGAAATAACATTTTTATTAAAAACCTTGTTTACAAAAAAACGTATAATATTTTGATAAAAAAGGCTGTTGGGTTAGCAACTTATAATATAATATGCAAAAGCAACTTATAATGTTGCTTTTACACAATTAAGCAACAAATGAAGACAGAACCAATAAAATCAAAATTTTGAGGTTCACATTCGGTATTAATAATGCTTATATATAAAATTGGTTATTAAGTGACTTAAAATATGTTTTTGTGTATTAATAATTGTTTGGATGCTATTTAAACGCAATTTTAGATTTTATTTCTTGTAATGTGATAAAAATAATGTTTATAAGTCTATCAAATTACGTCAGAATAAATAGTTTAAAAAAATCATAATTGATTAATCATATTTTATAAAACATTAACTACCCTACTTGTCTCACAAGCTATTACAAATGATATCTACAAATATAAAAACATTTTAAAAAATGAGTCAGTTAGATGATGTAAATTTATGGTTAACAAGCTGCTTCAATTATGAACAATGGAAAACTTATTATTGTGAAAAAAAATAAAATTGAACAACTTGAACACAAACTGATTTGTATACGTTAGTTTCAGCATCTAATTTAATAAAATCTAAACTTAAAGTATATTTTGAATTATTTTGTATATGTATTCGTATTTTCTTGGTTCTATGTTTCTATAAATTTTACGAGAATGATATAAGGTCAATTTTTTGTTGAAAATAACAAACAAATAAAACGATGTAGAAAAAAGTTTGATATATAAAATTGTTATAATATGGCTATAAATTGTGTCTTTATAAATGATGTTAAGTTTTTTAAACAAAGATAAACACTAATTTTAAACGAAAATGTTTATCCTAATTATTGTT
>NW_028139462.1:0-72667 GCF_965202585.1 Thalia democratica
AGGCTGTTAAACTAACATATAAATATGAAATATTTGAGGTAAACCGTCTTGCCAACGGCTTACAAACTTGACCTAGAAATTTGAATACAACACTGTTTTTGTAATCCTATTAAGTAATAAATGTATTTTAATGTTTGAACATACGTTTTAAAAGAAAAATCATTCGAACTTATAATTTTCGTTTTAAAGAGTTTTAAATAGTTTTTTTTTTGTTAGTTACAACAACGTATTCCTTAGAATTTAAATAAACAAAATATAAAAAATGCAAATTTAGTTTTAAGTATAACATGAACACTAACACAGTTTTATGGACGTTTACGGTAAAACTTTCTTTAACTATATTTCAATGTAAAATAGTTATGTATAAATTTATTATAAATTACTTTTACTTTCTCTACTTTAAAATTTCTTGCTAAATTTTGTATAATTAATATTAATAATAATTAACGATAATAAACTGATTGATAATTTAAAAAACTACATTTTATTTTGCTTTAACAAAAAGCCAAAAAAACTACTTTTTTTTGGTTGTTTAAAAAATATTATGTTTATTTTAAAAAATATATAATTAAGATTACTTAAAGAAAAGCTTTGTTATTACACTATAGTTTTTTAATGGATTAGTGCTTATAAATTGTTTAATTTAGAAATTCACCTTCCTTATTTTAAATAATTTAAAATTTAATTTAGTTTCAAAAAAAAGGGTTGCTCAAAAAGTGAGTTTTAGAAATTATTTTTAAAATATAATTTAAACATCGTAAAACAAGTATTGAATTTAAGTAAAGTTAATTAAAGAACACAACCTAAAACTTTTTTTGGTAAAGATACTTAACATTTAAGTACTAAAACAATACCAACTGTAAAGAAATACCAAGCATAAATATGAATTTCATTAAATATTTATTTATTCAGTAGTTTATTTAATTACCAGGTGGTACAAACTTCGAAAAAATCTATAATTAAAAAATTAAAAACAACTATTTGCATAAAAATGACAAACAATAAAATGTCATATTTTTAAAAGTCTCACTAAAAAGGTTCAAATTTTCTAGAAAAGCGAATTATCTAAAATGTTTACGTTTAACAATAAATAAAATAATATACATATTAAATAGTGTAAATTTTTTTCATAAAAACATTTTTAATTTGAAACAATGTATCAAAAATTAACTATTTTTCAAACAAAGTACTAAAAGTATAAATAGACTTTTGAATAAGTATTTAACCTCAAACAAACTTCTAACTAAAAAAGTGGGTTATAGATATATATTTAACTATTAAAATAGAAAAAATAAATACAATTGTAATTAGTTATTATAAGTCATAAAACCCTAAAATGATAAATATTGACTTTTAGACTAAATATTTTTTTAAATTTTACCACATATATAAGCCATATAGAAATTTAAAAAATATTGTGTTTAAAATCAATTTCAAAGTAGTAAAAATTTTTGTCAATCTATGAGATTGAGTAAAACAAGTGAAAAACTATGTCTTATATTCAGCTGTTTTATTTCATCATTTTGAAGAGAAAAAACGTAACATTAAATTCAAAGTTTCAAAAAGCTTGTTGCTTTACTTCAAACGATATATATATAGTATGTTGTATCACAGTACGTTTTAAAAATACCAATTATAAATTTTCATACAGTCTTTTAGTAATAAACTTAAAAGCTTTCTAAAGTTGCAATTTAAGCTAAATAGTAGAAAATTTCTATAGGTAGATGTTTTTTTTTTTCAGTTTTCTCTAGTAACTTAAAAGAGTTTCAATATAAAAATATTATTCATCAAATGACTTAAAAGACGTAAAAATAAACAAATACATGTTTAAACTATCAAAATTTTCTTAATTCAGGTTTCAACCTTCACGAAACGGTTATTATTTCAGATTTCATGGAAAAAAATATATATCAGGGTTGCCACTTGTTTTTTCAATTTTTTTTCCAGGTTTTCCAAATTTCTTCCAGGTTTTTCAAAATACATATTTTCGGGTCTATTTTTAGTTTAAAGTTAAGTTTAAGGTAAGAAACTGTGTTAAATAGTATAAAAACATTGAAAAGATACTGTAAAGCTACTTTAGATAAGTTTTTTAATAACAAAAATTTTTGATGATGACAAAAAATTATTTACATAATAAATTTTTCGAGTCAAATCAAAATTTTATTACTGATCATGTGAAAATTGTTAAAATTCCACGATTTTTTAGTGATTTTTGTCAAAAATTCCAGGTTTTCCAAGTTTTTTCCAGGTTTCTAGATAAAGTGGCAACGCTGACGTATATTCATTGTTCGAATTAGTTTTAAAAATGCAATAAAATTAACATGAAACAATTTTCTCATTTCAAACCTGCTCAAAAATAATTCCTGAACAAACAAACACTTCACGTTTCCACTTTCACGGAATCCCGATCACCGGTATTCCCCTCACATGCAACCTCGCACTCGTGTTTGAACGGGCAGTCCTCGGGTTTCCTGGGACACCCGTCGGGATGGTGCGAGTCGAACCAGCACATCCTCGTCTTGAACGAAGTTTTGTTCGAGGGTTTTCCCCCTTTCTTCTTCTTGCTTGTGAACTTGACGTACGGGTCGGACCAGTCCCTGAACTGAACCGTGCCGCCCGTCACCTGGAACACCTGTTTGGATCGTGGTAGGTCATGAAAAGAAAAGTAATGTATATCTTTTAAGTATGTTACTGTTTATAATAAATACATATAAACACACAAAAGATTGTAAATAAAATTTCCTCAGCATTTGTTCCAAAATCAAATTTTACTTAATTTAGTTTAATACTTTTTAGTCTTTATCAATTAATATAATTTATTTGGAACACCTGTTTTGATCGTGGTATGTTTTTAAAGTCAAAAAAAGAAAAGTGATGTATATCTTATAAGTATGTTACTGCTTATAATAAATACATATAAACACACATAAGATCGCATATCATATTTCTTCAGCTTTAACAAAATTTACTTATTTTAGACAAATATTTTTTAATCGCTGTCAATAAGTATAATTCCCAGCACAAAATTGTTAATTTAAAACCAATTTTTAAAAGTAAAAAGCTTTTACAATATCGCAACTTTTGCGACTTTTTAGAACCACTTTAAAGTAAATATACAAATTAAAATATTCTAACCAATCCAAAACTTTTCAATAAATACCTGATGATAATTCCTCAGCAACGTTTGCAGACCACCGCATTCGTTTTTCAGTTTGTTTTTCAAATTTCTATCAAACATATCAGCGACTTGTGAAAGTTTTAATACTCCTCCGCGTCTCCACACATACTTCGCTTCTGATGAGATTAATATCAGTTTATTTTTTAAACGACAATTTAATATACTTACTGCAACCACAAGTCAGTTGCATTTACTTTCAATAGTTGTACTTGAAATATCAAGCTGTAATTTAAAAACCTTAAAAGTGTTAAAACCTAATAATTTTATTTACAAGCTTCTAATAATTGTTTTCGTGTTTATAAGGTTTTACCTTAAACTTAGCCTAGGTAAAATTGCTTAGCATTTTTGTTTTCCAAAAAAAAACTATGTACTGTTTCAAAAAAAAAGTTAATAACTTTCAAGGGGTAAAACAAATACTACATAAAGTTAAGACCAACATCGTGAAAAAAAAATACAGTGAAACTTACAACTACAACTACAAATTTTAAAAATTAATCAAAAAACATACTTTTGGCTTCAGTGTTTTCAAGAAGCTTATCCGCGACCTTCTTGATAACCTCACCAGTAACGCTTTTGTCAATGTGAGTGCAGTTCTTGACTGCTTCCAGTTTCTTCCTGGGCACGAACTCCTTCAGCTGCTTATTCATTTGTATGAAGTCGCCAAGTTCGTTCAGCACCAGTTGTCTTTCAGTCGCTATTTTCTTCGGGTGGGCTATGAAACACACCTGTGAAGTGATTACAAATTTTATGAACATGTTCAAATTATATTCAAACCTACTTATAAGTTTAAGTAGACCACTAGTTTTTTTATTCGAAAAAGTAATATAAACATAAAATTGAAACAGGCTAGTAATCTAATCGTGTGAAACTAAATACTTTATTTACTTTCTTCCTAAATAAAAAAAAATGCACAAAGAGTTTATTTTAAATTGGTATCAAGTCTTTTATTATATTTGTTATAGAGTTTTGAACTCTACACTAGACATTTTATTTTTTGAATAATAAGTCCAGGTCATAAAAATATTTTCAGCTGAAATAATAAGTATTAGATTATTGATTGAATTTAAAATGAAAAAGTTGACTAATCTATGAACGCAGCTTAGCTAAACTGATATTATATTTCAGTTAAAAAACATTTGATACCGTTTACTTAATTGACCTTTTAAATAAACATCATTTAGTGGTACGAAAACATTTGCTGAGCTTTCTTAAAAACTGAGACGTACATCATAAATTACAACAAGCTACCATCCCGATTAGTAAATGGTATTTTCATAATGTCAAAGTATTCCCATTTATACTAAATACCTTATTAAAATAAGTTAATTGCAATGTTTTAAAATAATATTTTCATTCGACAAACTTTAACACAACTTAATCATTCATAGTCTAGCCAAAACATCATTTAAAACAATAGAACCATAACCGAATACAGCAAACCAACCCTCTTAGTGGAAGGAATTCTCATAACGTCCACGTGATATTTGTACCCGCATCTACCGATAACCGTTGATACATAGTCGATATATTCTTTGTATTGGGGAAGCCCCGGGTTCTTGCGCTCCCATTTACCGTACAAATCAAACCTGGGTGGTAAGAAAATTAAAACATTGAGAACAAAAATATATTATCATTGTTTAATTGCAATAAAAAGGGTTGCCAAATGGTTTTGAAACTTTTTTCCATCTTTTCAAAACTTCTTCCAGGTTTTTGAAACTAATAATTTTTAGTCTATTTTTAGTAAAAAATGAAATTTTTGGTCTTAAATGGTATAATAGTATTAAAGAGATACTGTGATGCTACTATAAATGTGTTCTATGTTTGAAAAAATTCATGCAAAAAATATATATTGCATATGATATATTATCAGTGTTAAGTTCAAGTTTTGTTATTTTACATGTAAAAATTGTTTAAAACTCCAGCAGATACTCCTACTCTTTTAGTAATTTTTTACAGAAAATTTTCAGATTCCATGTTTTTTTTAATGTATTGTCAAAATCCAGTTACTTTTAGGTTCCTTGACAACACTGAACAAACTAGATTTTTTTATATTTACACCTTTATTATAACTAATTGAAAAAAAATACAAACATTATAAACATTTCTAATTAGTATACTTGATTTACTCATATTTCTAGACAAATAAATACTAAATGGAAAAATATATATATAAATAAGTTGAATTAATGTACAGTTTTTTATTATTTAACAAATTAAATTAAAATAAATTAACAAGTTTCATCATAAGTAGAAGTATAGCAATGTTGCCACTCTTTTAGTCAAAAAAGCTGTTCTTAGTCATTTTAAGTATTTTCAAATCTTTCAAAAATTTTTATTTTTAATTTTAAATTATTAAGTTTCCTCAACAAAATTTGTTATAAAAGAACAAAAAAATTAAACTATATCAAATAAATCTCATTCAAAGAAAAATGTCCTGACATTTTTTATATATCTTAAAACTATCCTGAGTTTTTATAAAAAAAAAACAAAACTATCTTAAATCATCCTAAGTTTATTTTTTTTTATAATCCTGAGTTATCCTGATTGTGTGGCAACCCTGATATAGGTAATGCAAAAAGTAATATTAATCTAAAAACAAATTTAAAAACATTTTGATGGCATATATCATAAAAGAATTATAAAATTTAAAAAAATATGAATATGATAATTTGTAATATTTTAAATTGGTATTCAATTTTTGAGTTCTTTTTTACTACCTATACAAAAACATAATTTGTAAACTTATTTAGGCCATAAGCCATAGGGGGTAAACCATGTTTTTTACAAGTTGAATGAATTGAAAGAATCTTATCTTATAGAGTTTTTTCTAAGCTTCAAGATGCTTTTTATCGTTTTAAAAAAGAATTATTTTTTGAGATATGACCGGTCAAAGTCGGGCCGCATAATAGGTTCCATATGGGAAGGGAAAACTAAAACAGCAAAAAAAAAATATTTCATTTAAAATCTATCTCCTCCTACATTTTTCAAGCGTTCTTCTTCAAACTTTCACAGTCTAATCTTTATACAATAAAAAAAAACGTTACATTGGAATTAATTTTTTTTTTGTAAACGAAAAACACTTTTTTTTTTTATTTTTGTGATAAAATTTTTATTTTTTAAACTATTAAAATTCAAAGTAACGTTTTTTCCCTATACTATAAGGAACGTTTCCTTAAAATTTGAAGAAGATTGCTTGAAAAATGAAGGAGGAGATAGATTTTTTGTGAATTTTAAAATTACCGGGAAAATTGACCCTGAAAAATTTGCGGTCCATACGTTTAATATAGGAAAGTTTTTACAAAACATTAAATATCTCAAAAGTTAAATGATGTTTTTAAATTCTATAAAAACTGGCTTGAAGTTTGTACTTCAAGCTTTCATATAAAAGCCAATATTTTTAAAAGCCCCCCATATGGCCTTTATTTCAATTTATCTAAATTTTTTCTTTAAAAATTAACTAACTAGGCTTTTAAAGTTACTTGATAAACATTTTAAACAACCTTATGTCTTTGTAAACTATTAGACACATGTACTTTTAAAAACAATTGTCTATTTTTAAGTCAAAATAAATTACATATTCAATCTACAAATTTTAAAAAGCTAGCTACATCTCAAATTTTAAACTGAACTTTTTTAAAGTAAAAAAAAAAACATTTTATTATCTTTATGAACTAAGTGAGTTCTAAATATTCATGGATATAAACAAAAAAAAATAATATAAAAAAAGAATGTATATAATAATTCTCACCTGCAACAGGGTAGCTACCATATGTTAGGGGGTTTCCCACATTTGGCAGCCATTATGGGTATCCACGGGGTGAGCTCGTCGCAGTGGTTACCTAGCAACCACGTGGCTCCCTCCAGCGGCGACAGGTTGTCAGGGGTGACGCAGAACTCCATGAGTTTCGTTGAAGGGGGATACTTGGCCCACACTTTGCGGGCCCTCAAGTCAAGACCCGTGCCCCGGTGCTGAAGGGAATAAAATTCATAAGTAGAATATAAATATAAATGAGTTAAAATCAATTGTAGACATAGTTCCTACGAAGTTGTAGTCTTATATGAAACCAAGAACTGATACTCAGTGTTGATTTTTTAATCTGAACAGTTTTAAATAAAGTTTCGTTTGTCCTCTTAACGTTAAAAATAGTATATTTTTTTATTTACTTTACGAGCCTGAGTTAATTTTTTTAAGTCAGTGAAATAGAATAAATGATAGCTTAATTAACTACACAACGTTTAATTTTTTTATTTTTTACATAAACAATTAAAAATTATCTATCATGTGAATGTAATTGTCTTAAAAATACAATTTTATTACAGTACATTAGAAGACCTTTAAACTTTTTTTGTTAACTTTAACTTTTTTATAAATATTTAGTTATGTACAAACTATGAAGTATATATTTGTTGTAACCCTAACCCCTTCACAAGTAAGGAAATGTGTAAGTAGCCCGTTGCCACAACCGATATCAACAAACTTCTGTTGATTGTTGTCACCATGGTAACTGTTCCAATATACCAGCAGGTAGGTTGCTATGGCAACATCTTCCATGACGTACTTCTGAGGATCTGTCACTTCCTCCCATTCCTTGGAAGAAAATTTTATTTTAATAAAGTTCATTTCATTAGCATAAGAACATTTTTAATCAATAACTGAAACTATAATAGAAAATTGTTAAACAGTACTCTTTGTTTACTAAACTAGCACATGATTTTGTGTGTTAACAAATTAACACACTTCAACGGAGATATGAAAATTGAAAAATACTTATTTCGCTAGGATCTTTATTAGCAAACGATATTTTATTTATTTAGCGAAACTTTATTTTTTGAATAGATAAATAATATTTATTAGTTGTAAACATTCTGAAAAGCCTGAGAAAACAAGTTTGTATTATTATTTAGAAATCAAGAAATCAAAAAGTACTTTGCCACAACTTTCCTAACTTTGGCTGAAACTTTGATATAATTTTTAATAAATTAGTGGATTTTAAGCTAATCAATATTACTTTTAAATACAAAGATCTAACTTTTTTTTAAATAGTATATGAATCTAAAATAACTTTTTAATATATACATATTTTATTGAAACTATAAAACTTACATTAACTTAGTAAATTTTATTTATGCAAAATTTTTAAATATAAACCTTTTAGAAAACTTAGTATAACATGCATTGTACGCATTCTTTGAAAAAAAAATTTAAGTCTTAATTAACATACTTTAATTTTGTTAATTTAAAGACGATGTTATAAACATATTTAATTGAGAATTCAAAACTTTTTACAATTTTTTTCAGCTAAAAATATAAAAAAATAGATAAATAGTTTTTTTCTTTTGTAAAGGAAAATCCAATATTGTAAAAATTAAAAACAAAAACTATCATATTTTTTACAACTAATAATGATCAAATTTTTGAATATTAACAAAGTTTTATGTAACATTTTCAAATATAAACTATAAAAATATCTCAAGCTATTTTGCTTCAAACAGTTGTTCTGTAAACATTAATTGAAGTTTAAACTTTAGTTACTTTTAAAAATTCAAAACAAACAACAAACCTTAGCTATTTTCTTCCCGTACTTCTCTTTCAGCTCCTCGTACATGACCGCGTAATTCTCCCTGTCAATAAGCGAGTGTGAAACCGGAAACCCCTGGCTGGATGCGGAACAGTCGCTGGTCCATTTGCTGATGCTGTCAAGCAAGTTGTCCTTCAACCAGTCGTGTGTTGGGTGGCAGAAACTTTTGGACGAGCTCTCTTTGCTCGCAACTCTGGTGTAGAGAACGATGCGGTCTTTTTCATCTTTAGAGCTTTCCAGTTTCAACGCGTACGACGTTTCGTCTTCATTTAAAGTGCGGTCGGTGTTAAGTGGGTAGAAAGCAAACAGGTTGTTCGACTTGTCGCGGACTACAAGCTCAAAGCTGGTGCTGTAAAACTTGCTCCTTCTAGGAACAAACTTTCGAAGTTGAAGTTCATAATTCAAGCTGTCAGTTGAACCTCTATTTTTATTGTGGCTCACACCTGCGGTCAGTCTGATGAAACTTTCATCGGTCTTTTCAACTTTGCTGCACTTTGCGCAGCTGACCGGCTTGAAGCAGATGTTGGGACGGTCTATCCAGACTGCCACGCTCGAATTGAACGCTTCCAGCGTGATCTCACCCTCGTAAAATTTCTCTTCCTTCCAACTAACTGGTGTGTTTACCATTTTTTAAATGCTGTAAATAATAATTGCTAGTTGCTAATGATTTGACTTTAAACTTGCAGTTTACTTCTACAAAACAGTAAGAAAGTAAATGTAATTGGTATTTCAAAACAAAAGTTTTATTCACTAGAGACAATAATAAAGCTATTTTAGTTTTACCGATCAAGATATATATATATTTGAAATTACATATGGTATAATATATATTTATTTACAAGCTTTAATAACATGCACAACTTAAGATGAACTTCATAATAGTATAAATGTTTTCAAGATTTTAAATATTGTATAAAAGAACAGAAGTATATAATACAAATTTTAAAGATATTAATACAAATTTCATTTTTTTAATAATCTTAAAATACATTCAACTACTAATGGCTGGAAATAATTAATTTAATTAAAATAACCTTAACTAGACTACTTACTTATTTATTTTTAAAAACCATTAAATATCAAAATAAAATTGGGGTCAAGTACTTGTTTTATAAATTATAACTTTGGTTCTTATAAAAATGTTTAGAGTATGGAACTAAACGTATTTTGTATTGATTATCAAAGTTTTACTAAATCAATTTTGTAAAAAATATTTGATACAAACATAAAGGCTGAACTTTATTAAAAAAATATATATATTTCCACCAAAAAATTATCTACTTAATTAATTTCAAACTTTTGTAAACCATTTCTTGACCGGTTTAAAAGAAATGACATGGTGCAATTTAAAAAAAACTATCAAATAAGTAATCAGTTTAAAGCAGAAGGTTTTCAAAAAATTATAGAAAATTTTTTCAACTAAGCAAAATGTCTTTAAAATCATTTATTAATAAACTAACAAATAAATAAATATATTACAAAAAAAGGAAAAGACAGACTTTAAGTAAAATAGTTTTTATTTTGCTTTTTTAGTATGTGCAATATAAATTGAACCTACTAACTGGCCAGCTTTGATTCATCTCAAAATTAACTTTGAATTTCGTACAGCAGTAAAAAGTTCTCGATTTCCAATAAAAAGTCCTACAAAACTAAACCAACTTATTAATAAAAAAAAATGGTCCCCCTATGGCAATAACCAGTATTTTTTTGTATTTTTAAAAGCACTTTTTTTAATTTACAAAAATGTTCTAAAAAATACAAAGGAAATGGCAGTAAAGCTTATTATGCTGGTGCTGCAATCTGATTGGTTTATAGAAATATTACAAATGTGTTATTTTTTATTTTACAACAAATGTACCTTTAAAAAGTCATATAAAAATATTATACAAATAGCAACTAAGTGTTTAACTATGGCAATATTCAGCTTTCATTTTATAAAATTTGGTGATTTAATGTTACAAATGATTTTAAAACTAATAAAATGATTTTTAAAACTAATTAAATGATTATGGACATAGAAAATGCAGTTTAATATAACAGTTAATTAGTAAAAAAATAACGATGTATGCTTTGTAACATAAATTAACAAACATAGGTTAAACTAAGTCACTAGACTGCTAATTGCAATTAATATGTTTTTTCAAAGCATCTGGTGTCAAAATATACTCATAAAATTATCATATTACAGAATGAATAAATAAGCTTAACTTTAAAATACATTGAATATAAAAACTTTAAAATATTATGTTAAAGTATAGTTACAAGAGTGTTCTTCCACAATGAAATAAAATTTACACAAAAAAACAACTTTAAAATTGAAAGTCAACCTATATACCTTAATTGAATCACAATTAAAAACTGAGTACAAAACTAAAAACTAAAATTGTAATATGCTACCATAACTAACTTATCAAATTCAAAAACAACTTCTGAAAGTTATTTTTTTACATATAATCAGCTTCAGGGTCAGTTAGTTAAGGTAAACTCAATAATAGTTTAAAATTAAACAGTTATTAAACAGAAACCATAGATGTATATAAATGAAAATTGCAAAGCTGTACATTTATAGTTTATAGAAAGAGTTATAAAAAACAAACATAATGATTAGTTATCGTTTTGAAAACACAAACTAATAAAAAAAATAAAAAAGTGTACCACGATCAGCCATAACATGTACAAATTTCAGTTTTGATGTTTTCAAAGTGAATTTATTTTTCCCATAAACAGTGTCTGCTGTTTGTGCTGAATAAGCACCATAAACGGATGATCAACTATAAATGGATGATCTTCATTGAAACGACCACAACAAAGTTCACACTCCATACCAGTTGCTGCAGCAGCTATAGTTCCACTTTCATTAACTTCTATAAAAGCTTTGTGGGCAGCTCTAGATACAAACATTGGATCAGAAGACATTTCACTGAAATTTGCAGAATTTTCATCAAAAGCATCTGTAATTCCTAGCAACTTGAATATTTCGTTTAGATTTATTTCATAATCAAGCTTGAACTTTGGAATTTTCAAGTCTAAACCTCTGCTTATAAAACAATTAACTTTATTTTTTCTGTGAGGCTTTTAATTGTTTCAGCATTTAGACTTTTGGCAACTTCATCAAGACCAAATTTTTCATCTGGTAAAATAATAAGCATGTAAAAGTCAGCAGGTAACATATGATTATGTGGCTTGTATAAAAGTTTGACACACTGAAACTTCCTTTTACTGTCATGGTTCCAACTAAATCTTTTTCTTGCACACATCATTTTAACAACTGAAACTGAACTGTTTGAGCAGATGAAGATTCCATTTACAGTTTTATGCCACTTAAATTTTTCAATCCAGTCACCTTCAAAATAAATACAACTGACTAATATGCATGCAGTTTTTGGATCCATACTTTTGAATAAATCTTTTATTTTTTCATTTGTGTTAGTTTCCACCCATTTGTTAATTGCATTTTTAGATTCCTCTGTGTTATTCTTAAAGTCTAAACCATTCACTTCACAATCAAAAGCACTTTTCATTTCCTCCAGATATTTTTCTAGCAAGTTTAAAGATATATCTGGAAATACAGAATTTGCAAGCTTTATACATTTAATAGTTTTGCCTGAAGCAAGATTCAGCATTACATTAAGGTTTTTGAGTTCTTGTATTAAACTTTCATTTTTAACAAACCCTAATGTTTTTTCAATTTGTTGTTTTGTGTACCCATCCGATCCTATGAGTAGCATTGAAAGAGCAGTTGAAATGCTCAGTGGAGAGAAGAAAATGTTTTCGTGCTCCTTTGAAACTTCACATATCTTTTGAAAGAGATCTTGATTAAATCTATACAAATCTATACTTTTGTGATTGTTCAGGTTATACAGTTCCATATCTCTTTTGTATTTTAAGCAATCTGCTTTGCATTTTTTTTGATAATTTAATATTTTCAATTGCTGTTCTTCCATTTCTCTATGAAAGTTTGAAAAAGATGAATTCATTTTTAATTACTCATGTATGTTCTGTAAAAATTAAAGTATTAAATAAATAAAATAGTAAAGCTTCTATTTTCACTTTTACAAGAAAATTTTTAAGTATTATAAAAACTATTAGATGATAACTTTTTCACTGTTTATTAATAAGTAAAAATTTTAAAAGGACATATCTGTCATTTAAGGTATACAACGACTATACTATACTTGAAAAAAGTTTTTATACCTGTTTTTAAAACTTTTTTTGAAAAGCAAATTTTTTTTCAGATGTTAGTAAATAAATAGTATATTAGTATGAAACAAATAGTAATGTTACATGCATTTAAATTTCAAATGTTCAAAAACTCAGTGCTGAAAAAATGTTTGTTTAACTTACACCAAAACTACTACTTAACTCAGAGAGAATGCGGACAGTTTTACTATTAACAAAATTACAGGTATTTAAATAACTTTGTAATGTTGCTTTAATACCAACTTAAAACACTTCATCTAAGGCTTGAAATAATAAAAAGTTCATTACATGATTATAACAATTACACCATCTTAATGAGATTAATAACAAATAGACTATTTATTGTTTTCGGCAGTATGTTATCTTACTTTGTCAAACTTATTAAAACATGATTACTTAGTTAAGTTAAAGTATGATATATAAATAAAAAATGATTTTATAAAAATTCTATCAATCAATCTATTAAAAAAAAAATATAAGTTGATACAAAAAAAATTATAATACTGCCAATAGGTCTCTTTCTAAGGATAAAAAATTATTCTGAATAGACAATTAAGTCGCAATCTTGCTTATTATGCTGGTCATAAAGCTGCTAAAGATTTTTGGAATTTAATTTCCAGGTTTTCTAATTATCTTTCCAAAGTAGTTCAAGTATAAAAACATTGAAAAGATGCTTTAATATTAATTTAAATGTGTGTTGTAATAAATAAAATTCTAAGTGATACAAAAAAAATATTGGATATGATATATCTTTGTACTTAATTAAAATTTCATCATTTTAAATTTAAAGTTGTTATAAACTCCAGGTTTATCCAGAGATCTAGGTTTTTTAGCAAATCTATGGTGGTGAAATCTGATTGGTTTTAAATATAGAATCTTGTTTCTCTATTTACACAGAAGTCATAAGTATAAAAGAATTAAAAACTGAAAATTATGGCAATAATTGATCTTTAAGGTTTTAATTTTAATTTATTTGATATTACAAATGACTAAAATACTTAAATACTGTTGATGGATGTTAAATACAGCATATAAACTATTTACAAAAACAGAAATTCTTTAACTGAGTTATTTTACTGCACTTTTACTAATTAAAGAAAAGTTTAAGTCTTATCTAAGTGACAAAATGCAAAGACTTTTTTTAATACATTATGCACAACTAATCTCAAATATGTATCATTTTTATAAATTTTTTAAAATTCATATTTAATCAGTGCTATTTCAAAAAGTAGTCAATTTAAGGACATAAAGGGGATCCGGAATTTTTTATCTGAAATAACATTGGGTATTATATGATAGATTGGAGTACAAACTACAAGCCAGTTTTTATAGAATTAAAAAATATAATCTAATTTTTTAGATATTTTTAATTTTAAATAAAAATTTATGATACAAAAGTATGAACCCCAAATTTTTAGGGGTCAATTTTCTCAGAAATTTTAAAAAGATACTAAAAATGTACCTTCTCCTTCATTTCTTGAGCTAGAGACCTCACTTTCAAAAAACGTTCATTTTATAGTTTAAGAGACTTTGAATGTTGAAATTTAAAAAATGATAAAAATAAACATTTTAAATTAAAAAAAAATGTTTTTTTTTTATCAAAATTTTATTTTTTGAATTTATGAAAATTCCTGCATTCAATCAAAAAGTAAAAAAAAACTAAATAGCAGAGTTTTAATGTAACCTTGACTGGATTTGATAAAATAGCCTGAATAATACTTAAAATTATTTTCCATTATCCTAATTATTGTAATTAAAAAAATAAAAACTAAAGCACAACTAAAACTTCATATACACAACTTAACTATTGAATATAATTGACATTTCTCATGGTACAGTTGTCTATACAAATCTTTAACATAAAGGGTTTATTACTAAAAGTCACCTCAACAATAATTAAACAGACATCAATTATTTAAAACCAGAACCAAATCCATTTTTCACATAATATGTTACAAAAGTTGTGTTATTCAAAATAATAACGATTTTAAAAAGAGATATAATAGAAAAAGCATGCAAATAGTTTAAAACTTAGTAGTTAGTTTTTTTTTAAGACCAACTAATAAAATCAAAAGTATACCATGATCAGCCAGAATATCAAAAAGTTTACAGTTTTGTTGTTTTCAAAGTGAATTTATTTTTCCCATAAACAGTGTTTGCTGTTTGTGCTGAATAAGCAACATAAACGGATGATCAACAATAAATGGATGATATACATTATTACGACGACGAGCACAGAGAGCTACAAGTTCTGTATAAGTTGCTGCAGCAGCTATAGTGCCATTTTCATCAACTTCAATAAAAGCTTTGTGGACAGCTTTAGATACTAAAAGTGGATCAGATGACATTTCACTGAAATTCGCAGAATTTTTATCAAATGCATCTGTAACTCCTAGCAAATTAAGTATTTCATTTAGATCAATTTCATAATCAAGCTTGAACTTTGGAAATTTCAAGTCCAAACTCCTGCTTTTAAAACACTGTTTTTCTGTTAAGCTTTTAATTGTTTCAGCATCTAGACTTTTAGCTACTTCATCAAGACCAAATTTATCATCTGGTAAAATAATAAGCATGTAAAAGTCAGCAGGTAACATACGACTGTGTGGCTTGTATGAAAGTTTGACACATTGAAACTTCCTTTCAGTATCACGTTTCCAACTATAACTTTTTTTTGCACACATCATTTTAACAACTGTGATTGAACTGTTTGAACAGTTGAAGTTTCCATTTACAGTTTTAAAACTCTTAAATCTTTTAACCCAGTCACCTTCAAAATAAATGCAACTGACTAAAATACATGCAGTTCGTGGATCTATGCTTTTGAATAAATCTTTAATTTTTTCATCGGTTTTAGTTTCAACCCATTTGTTAATTGCATTTTTAGATTCCTCTGTGTTATTCTTAAAGTCTAAACCATTTACTTCACAATTAAAAGCACTTTTCATTTCCTCAAGATATTTTTCTAACAAGGTGATAGATTTATCTGGAAATACAGAATTGGCAAGCTTTATACATTTAATAGTTTTGCCTGAAGCAAGATTCAGCATTACATTAAGGTTTTGAGATCTTGCAAAAAACCTTCATTTTTAACAAACCCTAATGTTTTTTCAATTTGTTGTTTTGTGTACCCATCCGATCCTATGAGTAGCATTGAAAGAGCAGTTGAAATACTCAGTGGAGAGAAGAAAATATTTTCGTGTTCCTTTGAAACTTCACATATCTTTTGAAATAGATCTTGATTAAATTTATACAAATCTATACTTTTGTGATTGTTTAGGTTATACAGTTCCATATCTCTTTTGTATTTTAAGCGTACTAATTCGCGTTTTCTTTGAAATTCTTCTAGTTTCTTTTCTTCCATTTTTCTTTATAAGTTTAAAAATGTGAGTTTAACTATGATTACTCAAGTCTATCCTGTAAAAGTAAAGTGTAAATATGAAAACAATATTTAATTTATAAGCATTAAAAGATCTGCTTATATTATTCAAGGATAGGCTATATATTTATAAGAGAAAACTTTTAATTCCATAAATCGTTATAAAAGCAAATTCCAAATTGGCAGATAATAACTTTCTCTTTTTAAAGATTAATATGTATAAATTTTATAGAGTACATATGTCTTTATTAAGAAGTCATAAGATTAAGATTTATAAAGTCATAAAAAGAACTCGTAAAAAACATATGGTTATACTTGTTTTTTAGTCTTTATTTAAAAAGTTTTTTTTTTCTGAAATAAAATAAAAATTAATACATTAGTACATAACAAATAAAAGTGCTGCGTTCTTTTAAAACAAATAAACTTTTAAAATTTTATCATTTCTGCTAAACAAATGATTGTTTAACTTACACCAAAACTACGACTTAACTTAAGAGAGAATGCCAACTGTCTTACTATTAACAAAATTATATTTTCCTTAAATATTTGAATAACTTGGATATGTTGCTTTACAACCAATTTGAATCTTTATTTTAGGCTTGAAATAAAAAAAGTTCATTACATGATTATAACGCTCGGAAACAATCATTCATAAACAACAATTACACCATTTTAATCAAATAAATAAGAAACAGATTATTCATTGTTTTTAGCAGTATGTTATTTTATTTTGTCAAATTAAGTAATTCACAACTACTTCATAAAGTATGATATAAAAATTTGAAACAGTTTTATGAAAAATTTTATCTATTCATAAAAAATGTGTAAGTTGAGATCTGAGAGAAATTGGTTGAAACATCTATAAATAGATCTCTTTCTTTTGATTGAATCTATTCTAAATAAACAACAAAATGGCAATCATGTTTATTGTACTAGAGGCAGGTTTTTTTAAGATTTTTTGAGGTTTTCTGAATTTTTTTCTAGGTTAGTACAAGTATAAAAGTATTGGAAAGATGCTTAAATACTAATTTAAATGTGTTTTGTAGTAAATAAAATTATAAATGATACAAATAATATTGGACAAGTTATATTTTTTGTACTTAAGTTTTAATTTTAAAGTTGTTAAAATTCTTGACTTTTCCAGGATTATAAGTACTTGGCAAATTTATGGTGGTGAATTTTACTAGTTTTAAATGTAAAAAATTGTTTTTGTGTTTTTATTGCGTGACACTAAACATTTTTTTTTAAATCCATTAAGATAAAGTAACTACATACTGAAATTATGGCAATAATAATTGATGTTTTAATTTTAACTATTTAGTGTTATACATGATTACAATACTTAGATGCTGTTGATGTATAGAACATGATATACCAACTAGCTACAAAATTAAATATATTTAAACATAGTTAAAATATGACTCAGCACATTGACTATTTAAGGAAAAATTCAATTAGTATAATTATAATTTTTAAATTATTAACTGACAAATTGCAAACTCTAAAACTTATTTATCTTATTAATTATCTAACCAGCTATAAAAACAGAAAAATTTAGATCAAGTTTAAGTATGATTCTACACTTTTACTAATAAAGTATAGCAATTATAATTTTTCTTTAAAAACTAATTGAAAAAATGCAAACATTATTTTTTATTATGAAATGTACTACTTAACTTAAACTCCTGAATAGACTTTTATATATAAATATTTCAACAAATGGCAAGGTTTTATGTAAATGGACTTTTTATAATCTTTAAAAAAATAGTCAACCTAATTATTGTAATTAAGAAATATAAAAAACAAAGTCATAATTGAAAACTACTTTTACATTGTATTAACAAAACTTAACTGTTCAATATAACTTATAATTCTTATGGTATAGTATATTAAACAAATGTTCAACATCAAGGGTTTATTACTATCAGTCAACTCAACAATAATCAAACAGAGGGCTGTTATTTGAAACCTCAACAAAAACCATATTTTACAGAAAAAGCAACATAAGATTTCATACAATTGGATTATTCAAAAATGATGACAACCTTTAATATGATAAAGCAAACAAAAAGATTCAAAAATTAGTAATTAGTATTTTTAAAAGACCAACTAATAAAAACAAAAAAGTTTACCACAATTAGCCATAGTACTAACAAGCTTCAGTTTTGTTGTTTTCAAAGTGAACTTATTTTTCCCATAAAAAGTGTTTGCTGTTTGTGCTGAATGAGAAACATAAACGGATGATCAACTATAAATGGATGATCTTTATTAATACGAGCACAATGCAATTCAAATTCAACACCAGTGGCTGCAGCAGCTATAGTTCCCTTTTCATTAACTTCAATAAAAGCTTTGTGGACAGCTTTAGATACATGTAGTGGATCAGATGACATTTCACTAAAATTTGCAGAATTTTTATCAAAAGCATCTGTAATTCCAAGCAAATTAAATGTCTCATTTAGATCAATTTCGTATTCAAGTTTGAACTTTGGAACTTTCAAGTCTAAGCTCCTGCTACTATAACAATTTTTTTCTGTGAGACTTTGAATTGTTTCAGCATCTATACTTTTGGCAACTTCATCAAGACCAAATTTTTCATCTGGTAAAATAATAAGCATGTAAAAGTCAGCAGGTAACATATGATTGTCTGGCATGTATGGAAGTTTGACACATTGAAATTTCCTTTCAGTGTCATGTTTCCAACTAAAACTTTCTTTTGCACACATCATTTTAACAACTGTGATTGAACTGTTTGAACAGTTGAAGTTTCCATTTACAGTTTTAAAACTCTTAAATCTTTTAACCCAGTCACCTTCAAAATAAATACAACTGACTAATATGCATGCAGTTAGTGGATCTATGCTTTTGAATAAATCTTTTATTTTTTCATTTGTTTTAGTTTCAACCCATTTGTTAATTTCATTTTTAGATTTCTCTGCATTATTCTTAAAGTCCAAACCATTCACTTCACAATCAAAAGCACTTTTCATTTCCTCCAGGTATTTTTCTAGCAAGTTGTTAGATTTGTCTGGAAATACAGAACTTGCAAGCTTAATACATTTAATAGTTTTCCCAGAAGCAAACTTCAGCATGTCATTGAGGTTTTTGAGATCTTGCACAAAACCTTCATTTTTAACAAACCCTAATGCTTTTTCAATTTGTTGTTTTGTACAGCCATCAGATCCTATGAGTAACATTGAAAGAGCAGTTGAAATACTCAGTGGTGAAAAGAAAATGTTTTTGTGTTCTTCTGAAATTTCACATATCTTTTGAAAGAGATCTTGATTAAATTTATACAAATCTATACTACTGTTGTTGCTTAGGTTGTATAGTTCCATATCTCTTTTGTAATTTGAGCGATCCAATTCACACTTTTTTTCGTATTGTAATTCTTCTAAATGAAGTTTTTCAACGAAGTCCATTTTTAATTACTCTAGCCTATCCTGTATAATTAAAGTATTAAATTTTAAAACAATAGTTATGCTTCATTTAGCATTATAAAGATCTTGTTAACTTTTTTCACTATAGAGGTTCTTAGTTTTCCATAAAAAGTTTTGGTTTAAATTCTATAAATCTCCATAAAAGCAATGTAAACCTAGTAAATAATACTTTTTTAATAAAAACTATAAAGTATGTTTTTGGTAGAGCATACATGTCTATATAAAGACAATTAAAATATATAAATTATTATATTTATGAGAAATTGTTAAACTTGTTTTTTAACCTGTTTTTATACAAGTAGAATTATCTTTATTTAAATATGGTAAGTAAATAAAATTATTTAATTATTTTAGAAATAGTGGTATTGCGTTGTTTTTTAACCATAACAACTTATAATTGTTTAACAAAATCTTATCACTTATGCTGAGAAATTTTTGTTCAATTTACACGAAAATTACTATTTTTCTATATGAATGTCAACAGACTCAGTTACTATTAAACATTTTTTTCTACAAGTGTTTAAACAGCTTAATTATATTGCTTGGAAACCAACTTGAAGCTTTATCATAGGCTTGAAATAAATAAAGTTCATTACATGATTGTTACTTTTTGAAGCAATGATTTTAAAAGTAAAGTAACATCCATCTTTATCAGATTGATTAAATACAAACTATTTATAGTTTTTGACAGTATACCAACTTATTTTTTCAAAATAAGTAAATCAAAACTCCTTGGTTTAGTACAAGGGTCGGCAAAAACTGCGGCCCGCGGGCCAAATCAAAATGTTATTCAATTATTTTAATATACTAATATTCTCAAAAACAAAATTAAATTTTTGTGTTAAATTTAAAAGATATTATATCGCCTTAACTTTTTTTATTCAAATAAATTATTTTTAAATATGTTATTTAAAGCAGTGCTTCTGAAATGGGGTTCCGTGAAACCCTAAGGTTCCGTGAAGCCTTTCGAAATTTAAAAAAGAACATTTATTTAATTAAAAATTTTATGTAAAATAAAAATTAGGGGTTCCGCGGAAAAGTTGAACTTTGGAAAAGGGTTCCGCCACTAGAAAAAGGTTCAGAAGCACTGATTTAAAGCACATTAAAAAACGTTCCATTTTAACCTGCTGCCCCCTGGTTCAGTATGATATAAAAAAATAATTGATTTTTTGAAACACTTCAAACAATTTAACTTTCAAGTGTTAATTGGTTTAAACTAAATTTCTTTTTCATAATATTTCTAAAAGCATTCTTTTAAAAATAAAAATATTCTTAAGTAGACAATAAAAAGACAATCATGGCTTTAAAGTTATAGCAGTCTGATAAATTTAGATTATAGATAAATATGTGTGTACATTTTGTAAACATATACATTTAAAATATACATTTTAAAAATTTCATGTCAGTAGACTACATTTGAGTAGTAATTTGAAGTCAAAATTAAAGCAATGATCAAGATTGGTTCATTATAAAGACAATTATGAGCTTTGTGTGACCTAGGGTTGCCTAAGGTTTTTGAGAAAGTTTCTTCTAGCTTTTTTGGATATTTTAGGTCTTTTAAAAGAATAAAATTTTAATATTTAACCCTTTTACTTCACAATGTTAAGCAATTATATCAATTAAAATAAAAGCAATTAAGTATTTAGATGTTAACATCTCAATTAAATTAATTTAATTCTATCTATATATTTATATAACTTGTTTTATTCAATGTGTATCATTTTAGGTGCCAACAAAAACAAAATTTGATCAACTTTAGATGGTTTACCTTGACTCATAAATATAATTTCAGCTTGATAGTGGTGCAACATCATCCTAGTAATTATCAAAAATTAGTAAAATTAGTAAAAATTATTATATTAAAAATTGTCTGTGTCAAAACGCAATTTCAATACTTGTAGAGATGTTTAAAATTACAGGTTTTGGTTCTGTTTCTCATTTTCTAAGATTTTTAACCTAAATTGTAAAATTACAGGATTCCAGGTTTTTTGGCAATCCTGGTGACATTAAATTCAATTTTAAAAGCTCAATTTAAAAGAATACCAAGTAATTACCTTTAACAGCAAAAACTTCTAGTATACTTCATGTATTTTTGAACAATTCTATGCTACAAGAAAAATTAATTACTTTTAAATTGCAAAAATAAAAATATATACTTAGTTTATAACAATGATTCTGTAAATGAACATCAACATAAATTAATTTTCTTATTAAAGCACCTCATTTTAACAGTTTAACAATGATTCTATTTCTCATAAAATACATGATTATTGGCTTTCGTAGGTTTAAATTAATGTTAAAAGCTTGAGTTTTTAAAGGTATGAGAGTAAAAACTGTTTAGATTTTTGTATTTTATTTAATAAGAAAGCTTCAAAAAAAACCAGCTTCTTAAAACAAAACCTTAACCAGGTAACCAAATATAGCTTAAAAACAGTTGTTCTCATACCTTAGCTAATTGTATTAACTAAAAATCTCATTAAATTTCATTTATTTCATCATAAAAAGTCTGGCAACTAGAATAGTGGCTTGATGCTCATTTTGAAAAGTAAGTTATTTGAGGTTTCTGAATGTTTAATTATTAAAAAGCATGATTGCATACATGTGAGGTTTTGCACATAAATATTCACTTTTATATACAGTTTTTAAGTTTGTTTTTTTTATAACCAGGTCCACATTTAATGTTGCAATTAAAATCATATCTTATATAAGACAGCACCGTTTGATTCCATTAAAAAAAGATTAAATTATTGATTTAAAGCTAAAAAAAAAAATTATACTATGAAGATACTTTATGCTAGACATTTATGTTAACTTTTAAGTTAGTAACTATTTAGAGACCATTTTAAATTAGATCAGTTATTAGATTTTTAGCCTTTTTATTTTTTAAATTCACAAAAAATTTAAAACAAGTTCCTAATAAATTTAATTTGGCGTACTTTTGAAAGTTGTTTATTTAAAAAAAAAATTCTGAATCATTTTAAATGAGTATCAAAAAGTTCACTATCTAAAGTTTTCTACTGTGTTATATAATTAAAAACTAGTACAATTCAATTAAATGATATAAAAATTTATAAAACTGCATTGTTTTTTGTAAACAGCATTAAGATATATATTGTATAAAAAATCTATTAAATTAAAAAAGAAAAATTTTGCTCTTTTAACCTGATCACGAGAAAAACCGTTAAGTGAAAAAACCATTCAGATAAAGGCACTTTATTTTTGTATTCAAACATAACAGGGGCGTGTCTAGACTTTTTTCAGTGGTGTATCGCTACTTGTATTTTTAAAAAAAGTATTTTCTGTCGAAGCTTTAATAATCACTTTAGAAGTTTTCATGAGTGTCTACTATAAACCTACATAACTGTTTTAAATACTAGTAAAACTAAATGCAAAATCTTGGTAGGTTATACAGTTCCTGAAATTTTAATAAAACCTAGGTCATTTATTGCTAAAAATGTGAAAATTTTACCTTACAATGTAAAACTAACATGAATAACGAAAATATTTATAAATAATAAATTAATACGAGAAGTAATCAATTTTAGTAACTAGCTTGTCTTAACATTTTAAAAAAAGTTTCAATGATATGAAAATAAATTGATAATTTAAACAACTCCGGTTAAAATAGTTCAGTTGAGCATCAAATTTTAATCAAATACTAGTTATGTTTTTGAAACAAAGTATAAGCAAAATTTTAATCATATACAAAAGTTACAAATGAAACCCATTAAAATGTATTAACATTAGATATTAGTTTTTTTGGACGATTTTGATTAGCTTATTTTCTATAAAAGTTTAATTTTTCATTTGTGCAACTTTTGCAATTTTAACAATTTTATACAGTTTTTACTTTTTTTCAACATAAAGATTTACAAAACTACGTCATATTAGTTCAACATTATTCAAAAGTCTAGCAAAAAAGCGCAACTAAATCTACTTAACTATATAAAGTTTCCAATTAGATAATGTTTTTTTTTGAACAATCTTAGCTTTTTTTCCTAATGCTTCTTTTTTTTCAGGTAGTGCACTGGAAACAGGAAACCAATCAAAACACGTCCTTGTTACATAAAGTTTAAAACAATTGAAACTAAATATCAAGCATAAGAATAGGCAGGGATTTTGATAAAGTAATTTAACTGGAATAACTTATAATTTTAGTGCATTTTTATTTAATTTGTAAATAAAAACCATTACTGTTTCAAAAACTATTTAAAACTTAAAAACAAGATATAAAACTAACATCCAAGCAGTTTTGTTAAATTCTAAGCAAGGCAATATTTTTAAATGTTAATTATTTTACCTATACTTCGTCGAAATAAGTTTCAATCAACTTAAAAAACTCAAAACCATCGGAAGATTTTGCTTGACATTTGTACATTTATACGGATTGTAGTACAATCCGTATAAATGTACAAATGTCTGTAGTAAATCATTGTACCCTGTAGATGCATTTTCTTAAAAATTAGCTTTAAAGTTATAAGTATCGCTCAAGACAACTTAAGTAGTTTAAATTGAACATATAAACCACAAAAAATTTTTTAAATAAATTAAATTCTGTAAATTTATTCTGGGTGCCAATTTACAATTCTCTTTTTGTTTTTCACTTAAAAATACGAAAATATTAACTTGAGTTTTTTTCTAATTTCACATTTATACAAAATTAGGCTTATGGCTGTACTTGTATCTAAATTATTTTCAAATTTGAGTCAAATATAGAGAGGTTTTCCGGAAGTAAAAACTTTTATTTGAGTTATGATGAATTTCATAGCGATGTTTAATGTGTTAACATAAATCTAGTATCATTCTTGTTATCAAGCATGTGCTTTTTACTATGTATGTGTATTTTAAAGTAATTCTTTATTTTACTACACAAAACAATTGCAACATAGCTTTATTTAGTAAATTATTAGCTTCACACCTCTGGATAAGTATTTTTATAGTATTCCATTCAGGCTCTTGGATATTTTTTTTTTTAAACTAGAACATATTAACTTTAAATTTAATTCAGCCCGCTCGGTAACATCTCAAAAGCGGTTTCTCGACACTATATCGGTCTGGTGAGTCCTAATAAGGACTAAACCGGTAGTAGGATGTCTTGAGTACTGCTGTTGATGGTCATGTGGTAAACTGCATTATTTAAAATTAATTGCGCGAAACATCTCGACTTTTTTGAAGATGGCCGTAGCAAGAACTGGTTAAAACTAGTCAAACAAGCATAGACTAAAAGTTTACAATACCAATAGCATTGTAAAGGCTTTGTTACTCTTTTGCTTATACCGAAAAAACATATATGCATTGAATGTAAAAAAAATGTAAAAGTAACCTGTGTTTCGAAAAAAAAGCATATCAATTTATTTAAAATTTATTTTTTAAAATATGCTACATAGTTATTTGTTTTACCTAAAAAATATTGCTAAATTTAATGAAATGTAAATAATTTATTTAGTTTACTATTGTATTTTACTTGAAGAAGTCGCAACTTTTTTGTCGCCAAAACCGGATTGTAAATAAGATATTTACTTTACACACCTATATTCAAAGTTATACTACTAAAATTATATGTAAACTTAACATTATAAAAAATAGCATAACATTGGTTTCATTCCTGATAACTTAGTTTTTACATTTTTTTATCAAAAAAGTTAATACTTAAAGAAAATTTAATTACGACACTGCAATAAATCTGATTTTAATAATTATAACTATTTGAATGATTACTATTGACTTTACTTTGAATTTAGTTTTTTTTTAGTTTTTATCAAAAAATATAGTTTTAACATTCACCATGGCGTCCATTTATTAGAATTTTTTCTAATCTACAACAAAATTGTATGCAAAGAAAAAATTAAGTCAAGCGTAATTGACTGATAAATGATTTTTTAAAACTTTTTAAGAAAATAAGCTGTAAATGTTTTCTGAGACAAAATTGAAAAAAAAAAAAAAGTAGGTGTTTTTTTAAGTACATCATACCAAACAAATTTTACAATTCTTATATTTATTCAGTTTTGCTAAAACATTTTGTGTTAATGTAAACAATATTATAAACTTATGTTAAGTTCTGTAAAACTTTCGACAGCTAAGTTACTGATAGTAGTTGCTTTAGTAAAAATTTCAAGATTGTCCTTAGCTATTTACAGCGTAATACTACATACTTTTTATACAATAGTTTTTATAATCTTAAAGTTAAATTAAATCTATAGTAGTAAAACAGATATGTATATTAAAAAACAACGATAATCTTACTGGACAGCAATTAAAAAAACATTTCCTTTTAGTAATTAGTTACAGGGACGTAACTACAACCTGTCTACTTTGCTCTGCAGTGGTATAATTGTTATAGAGTTATTTTTAAATGTATATTTACTTGTTGAAAAGATAATAGGTTTTAGACTTCGATAACTCTTTATATTACTACAAGTCGAAACATAATGGTATTATTTTCAGAAAACAAAAAGGTTTCATCCTGCTAATTTTCAAAAGACTAATTATTGCAGCAAAATTCACACTTTCTTTTAAATTTTTAATTAGTAAACCTTTTTTTTTTGTTTGACTATACTAGTTTTATATACATATTAAATTTAATACTGTATTGTAGATTTTATAACAACTTAAATATTTTTGTTCTATCTAAAAATGTGTTTATAACTTAAGTACCAAAATGAGGAAATTATATTTAAAGGTCAGTATTTAGTTTAGTCTGATTTAAATTTTTGCTGAATCAGCAAATTACTTTAAAGCTTTTATTTTTTTTATTTATATCTTTATCCCTGACTTACCGATGGCCACCTTAAATATTTAAAATTATCAAGAGTCTAAACATAAAGTTTTAATAAACAAAATTAAAAATAACGTACTTAAAATTAAACAGTTGTTTTTAAATACACTAGAGCTACCAATATTTTAACATGACTAATAATAAGAATTTTAATTAAACTGATAGATTTAAGTAAGGTTAATATCTGGCATTGCGGTTATTAACGTAGTACAACTTTTAAGACTATCTAAAAATAATTTAAATACTTAAAACTTTTAGTAGGTAGAAATATCATGTTTTGTTTTTTTTGAAATTAAACGAAATTATAAAGTGGACTTTAACACTTTTTGTCTTTTATAGATGTTTTGGATTGAATCCCCTCTCTATGATAAATACTGCTTTGAAATGTCAGCTTTTACTAGTATATTATGCTTAATCTTCTTTAATACTAACCCCATATCTATAAAAATCAGGGTTGCCACTTTACCTGGAAACCTGAAAAAACCTGGAGTTTCAAATATTTTAGGAAATAAAAAAAATCTGGAATTTTTACAATATTCATATGTTCAGTAATGAAATTTTGATTTGACCTAACAAATTTATCATACAAATAGAAGATTTGTGTCTTCATCAATTTTTTTTTGTTTTAAACACATTTAAAGTAGCTTTTTACAGTATTTGTCTTCATCAAATGTCTAACACAGTTTCTTACCTTAGTCTTCAAACTAAAATAGATCCAAAAATGTGTAATTTAAAAAACCTGGAAGATATTTGGAAAACCTACGAACATTTCTGAAAAAAAAGAGGGGTTAACCCTGAAAAATAGGTAGTAGAGTTAAGACAAACATTATATAACATTTTCATAAGTTTAAGGGCATAGGGGGGGGGTAAACACTTTTTTTTTGGTTTTTGATCTTATTTTTTGTATAGTTTTTACTAATCTACAAGATGCTTATTACAGATTTTGAAAATTCAAAATAATTTTTGAGATATAGCTGGTCAAAGTCGGAGGCAACAGTAGGATTTTTATGGGAGGCGCAAACTAAAACGGCAAATAACTAGAAATCAATAAAAATCTATCTCCTCCTGTGTTTTTTGAGATAACTTCCTAAAATTTTCAGGAAATGTTCCTTGATATATTTAGAAAATTCTGTCGGAACAGAATTTTAAAAAATTTAAAAATAAAAATTTTTTAACAAAAAAACTAAAATAAAAAGTTTTTTTTTGTTAATTTTTTATATAAAATTTTTGTTGTTTAATTATTTTAAATTCTGTTCCGACAAAATTTTTTAAATATATCATGGAACATTTCCTGGAAATTTGAGGAAGTTATCTCAAAAAACAAAGGAGAAGATATATTTTTAGTGAAATAGTCTATTTTTGCTGTTTTAGTTTGCCTTCCATAAGGAACCTATTGTTGCCTCCGACTTTGACCGGCTATATCTCAAAAATTATTTTGAATCTTTTAAATCTGTAAAAAACATCTTGTAGCTTAGTAAAAACTATATAAAATAAAATCAAAAACCAAAAAAGAGTGTTTACCCCCTCTATGCCCTTAAAACATTTTATAAAACTGTTTTCTATTGTAGTAGTTTAGCTTAGTTTATTGTTTATGTGTCAGCATGTTTAGGTTTCAATCTTGCAACATGCAACTGTGAGATTTTTCAAAACAAGTTTGCTTCTAAGATCTAATTTAAAAAATTAGAGTGGATTAAAATCAAGCAAGATAAAAAAATAAACTTTTGTAAAGTGTTCAGTTTATAGTTATTTTTGTAAGCCTTTTAATGAAAATAAAAAAGAAATTATTAAATTTTTTTTCTAAGAAATTTTTAGATAAATATTCAAGCGACAGGCAAAAGCAGACATGATGTAATCTTTATTGCCCTGAAAACGTTAGTTTTTGTAAGATAATGTTTTTACTATAAAATAAAATAATTATAATAATAATAATTATTTATTTTTTTTATGTGTCAACAATCAATTTTAAGAGTTTTCAATTCATTTATTAGGCACAATCAGGCCACAATATTTGTGCAACTCAATTAATGCAGTTGAAGGGATACATTTAAACTAATTTTTAACTTTTGTCTAACAGCTTTTAATATATTTTATTTTTTTATTTATTTTGTTTTTTTATTGTAAAAAAGTATAAAATTTACTTCCCTCTACAACAATAAACGTTTTTTGATGTTTAAGCAAGCAATTTGTCATCACCTGTAAATCTATATCCCTGTAAATAAAACCTGTAAATCTATATTTAATACTAAACTTACTTAAAAAAGTACTGTCTATCTAACTTAAAAATATTCCCTGGGTGACATGCCATTTAGCAAGCACTCACAAGGTTAAAATCTCTACAAAGAAACCACAAAATGTAGAAAATCATTAAGCTCAAAACCCCAAGCAAGTATCTGCTGAAGCTACAACAAAAGCACATTAAGAATCCAATCATGTGATCACTGCCACCAGTGTGAACTCACAATCAGCTGTTGCAAAACTCAAATAAATCAATATTTAATTGAAAGTACTGAGTTCTATAAGAAAAACTAAAATAAAGAAATACTGTAAGTAGAAAAAAAACTGTTTCTAGTAAAAAAAAGATATCAAAAACAAAATTAATAAAACAATAAGTGTTATATATTTGTTAGTATTAGCTTGACACAAAACTCATAAAATAATAGATATATAAATAATAATAAATTTGTATTAACGTTATAAATTTACCTCAATTTATAAATTATCTATCATTAATCAAACAAAGTAATAAAAAAGGTAACAAACAAAGTAAATTGATAATAAATTTCATTTATTTCGATAAATTTTAGCAATAATTCATTTAATAGCAATATAATCATAAAATAAAAAAACCCGTCACAATCTGCTACCCATATATCATGAATCAAATTTTAATACAAATAAAACATACATACAGAAGCACTTTAGGTCTATTCCTTGTAGTTGTTTGACAAGTTATTGTTAGTCCTGGATAAGAAGTTAAAAGGTATCCAAGTTGTGGGCGACTTGATAATTGAAAGGGTTTTATGTGGACAAAGTTCTAGGACCAAATATTTTGAGTGTTTTTTTTTTTGTTGTTCAATAAAAGTTACAAAAAGTTTTAGTAGCTTAATTAAAAAAAACTCAACTTTTTGAAAGTTTCAGGGACACTGTTAATGTTTATTGATTTTTATAGAGGGTTTGTTGTGGTCAAGGCAATTACACAACAAACATATCTGATTACTCTTTTTCGGATACAAACAATTGGTTTTAAGTAACAGTCATCAGCACCACCCCATACAGATTTACTATCTTGGATGTTCGTATAAACAAACTATAATATATCTTTTTAAGTGTAATTGTGTCAAAGTATTATATCATTTTTGACACAACTCCTAAACATTTCGATTTCAGAAAACTTAAATTTTTCTTTCAATGCAGCTTATCATCCAAAACCACACAAGTATTTTATACTATTACTCCGCCCAATAAGAAAACAATTAATCTTAATTCTAAATTCACATTTTTTGAATTTTTTTTGAATAAAAAAATTGGGTTTTGAATAAATAATTGATAAAAGGTTTATTACCACGCAACCATTTACCAACTTTATCCAAATCCTTATTAAGGGCATAGGGGGGGGGGTAAACGCCCTTTTTTGGTTTTTTATCTTATTTTATATAGTTTTTTACTAAGCTACAAGATGCTTTTTACAGATTTCAAAAATTCAAAATATTTTTTGAAATATAGCCGGTTAAAGTTGGAGGCAACAATAGGAACCTTATGGGAGGCGCAAACTAAAACAGCAAATAACTAGAAATCACTAAAAATCTATCTCCTCCTACGTTTTTTGAGATAACTACCTCAAATTTTCAGGAAAAGTTCCTTGCAATATTTAGAAAATTCTGTCGGAACAGAATTTTAAAAAATTAAAAAATAAAAATTTTATAACAAAAAAACTAAAAAAAAATTGATTTTTTTGTTTATTTTTTATATAAAAATTTTATTTTTTAATTTTTTTAAAATTCCTTCCGACAGAATTTTTTAAATATATCAAGGAACATTTCCTAAAAATTTGAGGTAGTTATCTCAAAAAACGTAGGAGAAGATAGATTTTTAGTGAAATAGTCTATTTTTGCCGTTTTAGTTTTCGCCTCCCATAAGGTTCCTATTGTTGCCTCCAACTTTGACCGGCTATATCTCAAAAAATATTTTGAATTTTTAAAATCTGTAAAAAGCATCTTGTAGCTTAGTAAAAACTATATAAAATAAGATAAAAAACCAAAAAAGGGTGTTTACCCCCCCCTATGCCCTTAATAACTTTATTTAAATACTAAGGATCACTATGTTGGTAGCTTAAGCAGGCATCATCAGCAAACAATTTGATATTTATCTCAATAGTAGAAAAAATATTATTAATATACACAAAAAGCAACAAAGAACCCAAACAAGAACCTTGTGGTATTCCACCATTCACAATTTCACACTCAGACATTATTTATAACAGTTGATTGGCTTCTATCTGTTAAATATTCTTTTAGTAAATTTAATATTAAGTCTTTTATATTATAACTTATATGTTATATTTTTATACTGTTTTATATTACAATTTTATGATTAACTGTATTAAATGCTTCAGCTAAATTTAAAAATATAGAACAATTCGTCAATTTTTCTCATCAGCCTTAATTAATTATTTCACAATCTGATTCACAGTTAGTTCTGACAACTAACTGTTAATCTAACTAACTATTTTCTTTAAACTTATATTGTTTCTCATGAAGTACCTCATTCAACAAAAAAGTTTTTTTCAATCTCTTACACACTAAAAACTCAAAAGTTTTGAAAATGGGGATAAAAGAGAAATAGGTTGGAGCTATTAATGTCATTTTTTACCAGATTTATTATTGTTTATTTAACAATAAAAAAAGCAATCCAAAAGTTTGATCTAAAGACCTGGTGTACAAAAGAATTTTTGATTATCAAGTCGTACACCATTATACAGCATAATATGAAAAAATATTTTTGCTCTAAGCTTCACAAAACAAATACTAGGGACATCAGAAAGCACTTTAATATTTGGATTCATAGTTTTGATATAATTCAAAATATCACTATCAAAAATTTTGTTAAAAACAAAATCTTTTTTTTTTGAGTCTGAACAATACTCATCATTCTTTACATCAACAACATCTTTTCTCTCTTTCAACTATTTGTCAGCAATGTTTACAAAATTTTTATTCATTAGATTGCCTAAACATTTTAGGTCATTCACAATTTTACCATACTAATTAAGCACACCTTTAATTCAACAACTAGAGGTATATTTAGTTGAAACAATATTATTCATTATTTTTCATAACTTTTTACTATATTTTATATCTTTTTAAATACTTGTTTATAATAAAGTCTCTTGGAACATTCTATTTCTCTGTTTAATAGATTTTGATATTTAAAAAAAAAGTCAGAGATTTTTTTCTTTAATGGCAAATTTAAACATTAAGTTTTTAAAGTGAATTGAGGTAATTGCACCTTTTGTTATTCATATTTTGGCTTTTAGTTTTTTTTCTTTAATACTTAACGTTTTCACTGGAACATTATTAAATACTGGCTCACTAAAAATACACTAAAAATCATCCCAACGTCTATTAACATCTTCACAGTTTTCATCCTACAAACTTATGTTTTGCAATTTTATACTCAAGTTATTCATAAAAGCTCTAACTTCAAACTTACTAAAGTCCTAATAGGACTTGAGATAACCATTCTCATTTTTGACTTTTCACATTTAATTTTACAAGTATCAGGCATATGATCAGGTATATGTTAATCCACAACATTGACATTTAGTTTTAGAACGAAAAAATTGCAAAGCACCAGCACCAGAAATACAATCCAAAAAGTCATAAATACACTGATCTCAATTAAAGAAGTTTATTTTTATATCACCACCAATTAAATAATATATTTTCTTTTCATTTTGATAGGTCTAAAACATAGAGAAAATATTCTTAAAATTATAAAATGCAGAGCTTGGGTGTCTATAAACATTACAGACAATAAAATATATATTAATTTCAAGTTTAATATAAATCCACAAATCATCTACATCACACTGTTCAAAAGACACACCTTCTACAACCTCATAAGAGTGACAAGCTCTAACGAAAAATGCAACACCACTAGATTAATTACCATATTATTATTATTAATTATAATTTATTTACAAAATCATCCATGTAACTTACCTATAAAAGGTTTCAGATTAGTCAGCCATATTTTACACACACAAATCACATCAGGCAACCTCTCAACTTCACTCAAAAATTCATTGATTTTTTAAATATTTGCATCCAAGCTTCTTATATTCATATTAACAATACTAATGCAATTCTTTTGTTAAATTTCACACTATACAAATCTAAGTATCTCTCATTTTTTATTTCAGAAGTACTAGGTTTAAGAGATTAATAAAAACAATCATAATCAAAGTTATTAACATTCATTTTTAACAATCAACAACGACATTGGTAAAAGTCTGCATAGCAGAAGCCTGAACCTTTGTATGACATAAGACGAGCTCAAGTTTAAACATTTTTTTTTAACATTCATTTTATTGATTTATTGAAAAAGGGGATCAAAATAAATCTAATAAGGACCTGTTTTAAGAAAAAACCTTTCCAAGTTTTCCACCATAAAGTTTAATATCTTGTCCAAGAGCGACCTGTATTATTATACTACACTGTAGAACCTGATGGTTAAAAATTGAAAAAATATGTTTTACTAAAAATCTACCTCATACAATTTTTGATAATTTTTTTGCAGACTCTTTATGCCAACACTTATAAAAGTAAAAAAAATATTCAGAAGGTTTAGGGGTTGGGAGTACATTTTCTGCTCATATTTTAATATACATTCAAGTCCATATGATTTGGGTGTGTTTTTGCTTCATTAAGAAGAATCTAAAAATAAAATCTAAAAAAAAATGCTTGCAGCCCAAAAACTGATTTCAACACCAAAAATCACATACATTTTGATTTTTTCACTTAAACAGTAATAAAATCACTTATACGTCCTAGACTTATAACTTATGTCTTAGTTATTTATGGCTTATACTTATTGACAAATATTTAAAGACATATTAACTTTTTTTTGATGTATTATGACGTCATAATCACCCTAAATGTGCAAAATATTTTTGTAAAATCAAGGTTTTTTATAACTTTACACCATTAAAAGAATTTTAATTTAAACTATTTAAAAAATTTTTTCAAATAGATTTTTTTATAAGTTTTAGAAAAATAAGGTCTTTAGCGTTAAAAATTTAAAATAGTGATAAAATCTTGGTTGTAATACAGGGTGGTAACACACTCAAAATAAACTCATGGTAATTTAAATTTTTTTCAAAAATCTTAGGATGACTTAGGACAGCTCAGGATAACTCAGAGTCTTTGAATATTTAAAAAAAACTCAGGCTTACTCAGTGTAGTTGAGCTTTTTTATAAAAATCTCAGGATAGTTCCAATATTAAAAAAATTTTTTTTTCAGTAAATATTTGTTTTTTTATAAGCAATTTTGTTAAAAAACTTGATTTTATTATATTAAAAAAAATTTTTTAATAATAAAAACCAAGCATTAAATTAGTACAGACTTTTAACTTATAGAGTGGCAACCCTGTAATGTTAGCTTCTGATAAAGTTGACAACAAAGAAATTGTGATCCATAGCCGTGCCTTTGCCCTGGGTCTAGCATTGAAGGGAGCAGTACTATACCTAAAAAAATAAAACTTAAAGTAATTCTCATAAAACTCTTAAAATAAAGTTTTGTTTACAAAAATTTTGTTGTAATTGTAGTACCTTTTTTTCCTAAATAATATAAAAAAAAATTAAATTAAGTGATTTTTAAATACTTGAACATTTTTGACGCCCTAAAAAATAATATGCATTGTTACTGGTCGATAGGTTTGTTGTCAAAACTTTTTACAAAAAATAACTGTATCTCAAAAGTTGAAATTGATTTTTTTGTATTTTATGATAACTAAAATGTAGTTCTACTTTAGGCTTTCATCCAAGCTTTACTGTTAATTTTTGTAAGAAATATGTTTAATCCAGGTAGCACTTTAGATCATAAAAAAAAATTTAACATAAAAAACTAAAAAATTATAATACAAAAAAATGTTCAAACTTTTCAAAAACTTATCAACAAAGTTGTTCTAAAAACTTATGTAATACTATTTTTTTAGTAATGCATGGTAACTTGGTATAATGAATTACCTTTACATCAAATTAAATTAATCAAAAAATATAACATTTTATAGTTATAAATAGTTTGTTTAAACAAGTTCTAACAAAGAAAATCAAAATGGCCGATGAAGAAAACATTGCTCTAGAAGTACCTGGTAATTAAATTAAAACAGTTTTTTTTGTTTTTCATCATTAAATTTTTATTTATTATTTTTCTTAAAGTTTGTTACTACTGAACTATTTAAATAATGAAAGGAACATTTCTTAAAAACTTGAGGTATTTATCTCTAAAACTGTGGGGAATATATATTTTTAGTGATTTCTATTTATTAGCCATACGGTTGTGCCTCTCATAAGAACCTATTCTACTCCTGACTTTAACTGGTATATCTCAAAAATGAGTTTAAATACTAAAATCTGTAAAAAAGCAACTTGTAGCTTAACTATTAACTAAAACTCTACAAATAAGATCATATTGTGAAAAAAGTGTTTTGACTTCCCTATAGCCTTATTTAATTACATTTTTATTTCTAAAAAGTTTGAAAATTTTTAAATAATGATTTATAAATAATAGTTTTTCCAAATTTACTTTTGATTACAAATATGTTAACCAATTTTGAATTAAAGCTTCAATTTTTAGTTAAATTTAACAAGTTTTTTATTGCTAATTATTTTATATTGAATGTAAAAACTTTTTAATGGTATGGTCAACCACACAGTAGCAATTTTTTTTTTACTAATTTGTTTACATATTTTCTTCTTTTATCTGTAGTAAAGTGTTTATATCAAAATTAAAATTTTTTTTTGTAGCTTATAGTTGGTCAAATGTTCAAATTTTTCGTTTTTTAGCACAACAATTTTAACTGACAATAAAAAAGTATATTGTATAGTAATACAATATTTTTTAAAGTTTATATTTGTTTTATATGTTGAGATTTTTAGGAAACAAATAAAGAGATCTCAATTACTAAAGCAGAGTAATTTAATTATTTTTCAAGACTTTATTATGCAAATATATTTTTTTATTAAACAAAAAATATTTAACAATTAACATTTAACATATTTAGTATATTAAACTTAAAATTAAATTCTAAACTTATTGTATTTAATATCATAGGGGTTAAACAGTTTATTCACAATTTGTTCTTATTTTGTTGAGTTTTAACTAAGCTACAAGTAGCTTTTTACAGATGTTTAAGATTAAAAATAATTTTTGAGGTATATCTGGTCAAAGTTGAACACTGCAATAGATTACTTATGGAGTCTTTGACTTACTATATCCCAACAATTATTTTTGATTTTAAAAGTCTGTAAAAAGATACTTGTAGATTATTTAAAACTCTTAAAAACAAGATTATATAAAAATAAAAAGTGATATACCCCCCATGCTCTTAACTGATTAGTTGTTATAATTGGAAGTTCTTTAAATAATTGTACTTATAAAAATTTATATACTATTTACACTACCATGAACTAAAGATGTTTGTTTTACTGAATGATATTTTATTTTCAAAATTTTTAATTAGTTTTATATGATTTTATAAGGTACTTGAATGTATTTTTAAACAGAAGTGAAGTAGCATTAGACTTGGGTCTTAAAAAGAAGAAAAAGAAAAAGAAGCCAAAACTGGATCTTGACAGTAAGTTTGTTTTATTTTTCATTAAACTAGTAACAATTTATATTGGTTGTTAATAGGAATGTACTCAGAGATGCAGTAGAATTATTAAAAAGTCAAATGGTACTATATTAAATATGCAATTTAAAGTTTAATACGTCTAAATTTAATTATACTTTTTATATGAACATAAAGTTTAAGAAATAAAGACATAGATTTATAAAGTATTTGTTATCTTGCTTCCATTTGGATAACTACTGCTTCTTTTACTGGTGTAACTCTTTTATTCTGTAATATATTTTGAAAATTAAGTTATTTTAATTGTATTTTATTTAAATTTTAAAATGATTCACTGCATTTGGTTAAAAAATACATGTGAAACTGCAGTATAATATAAATAAAAATAAAATAGTATAAAGAAAAATGAGTTTTTATTGTAACACTTTACTTATCAGTTAATATGGTTACGAAATCAAAAAGGAATACATTCAAAGTAGTTTCAAAAATATTTGTAAAAATAAAATCCAGATTTCAAAAACAGTTTTCATACTTCTTAATTAGTGTAAAAAGTAGTTTAATTAATGTAAAATAAATGCATATCTATATTTGTTTTAAATTTTATTAATATTCATGTATATTTACTTTTTTGCAGATGAGAAGGAAATGTAAGTTGATGTTTTTATTTTTCAAATGTGATTGTAATAAATGAGTAAATGTATATTTTAAGGCTACTAAATATTAATTTTGGAACAAATAACGACTATGATATTAGTTATTTCTGAAATATTATTAAATGAGTATTTTTTACTAAAGAATGATTTCTTACATAAATAACTAAAACTGATAATTTTTTCTCTGCAATAAATTTAGGTTTTTTAAAAGCTCTGATATTTATTTTATTTTTCTTTCATTGCACACTTTTTATTTTTATAAATGATAAAATTGCAGTTTATTGACCATTTAAGTGTGTTTTAAAGTTCGTTGTATTTTAAAAAAGTTATAAATAATTTTTATTAACATGCTAAATCATAGTACAAATATTTTAGTTTTATCATTTTTTACTTAGTTGATTCTCCTCATTAAATTAAAAAGATGAAAATATTTTTCAAGTTCAGTGTAAAATACTAAAACTTTTAAATGATTGCCCTAAGTTTTTAAGCTAAAATAAACTTTAATCTTATTAATTTTTGTAGTGATTAACATATATATGTTTTGTCTTTTCTTATAAATAAACCTGTAAGTGTATACTGAGTATGAAAATGAATATTTAATGTATTTTTAAAATAAAAAATATTATTTTGTCTCAATCATGACTTTTAAAAAAATATTTTTTTTATCTGTATTTTTTAAAAGGTTTTTCTTTATTATTTCAGAAGTTTACAACGTCAACATAACAGGGATTTTTTGCTGGTACTCTTTATGGTTTTTTAACAATTAAACTTTATTACTATTATTTACAAAAATTATAACCCGTGTTTGTTGACACTAAATAAATTTATTGATATAATTAAACTTTCATCTTTAGTTTATGAACTTTATGTTGTGTAATATGTTAAAAACTGTTTTGTGACCTAAAATTGTCATTAACCAAGAAACCTAGAGTTTTACAATTTAGGCAAAAAAATACCTAGAGTTTAAAAAATTTCAACATGAAAAATAATGAAATTCTGATTTGACACGAAATTCTATCATATGCTACAATTTTCCTTTTGTATAAGTTAGAGTTTTGATGATTAGCAACAACTTATAAAGTAGTATAACAGTACCTTTTAAGGCAGTTTTTTCCTTAAATTTATACTAAAAATAGACAGGAAGCTTTTACTTTTAAAACCTAGAATTTTTTTTCAAAAATAAATAAAGAAATATTAATTACTTAGTTAAGTTTGCATCAGTGCCTGTTAGTAATTGATATTGTCCAACTGAAGAAAAAAAAATGTGGTGTATTGGAATATAAAGAATTATTTTTTGTTGAATAATATTAATAAGTCTGAAATTTAAAAAAGAATTCAATTTGAAAACTTATATAGATTTTTTTCAAAGAAAGTAAAAACTTTGACTAATTTAGTATACAATAGTTACATATATGAAATCACTTCATTATACATAGCTATATATCTTATATAAAATTCTTTATGAATAAGTTGTTTTTTCTGTACTACTAAAAGTAATTATGTATAAATTAATTTGGTGGTATATAGCAAGATGTGGATCTTGATTTGGGTACAAAAAAGAAGAAGAGAAAATCGAAGAAGCCAAAAGAAGTTGACTTGCCCGAAGTTGATCAAGGTAATTTTAAAATTGAGAGTAAAAAAAAGAAGTAAAAATTAAATTAAAAAAATTGTGATTGTCTTGCTATGAGTAGTAACCTTTATTTTTTACGATATAAGTAATTATTCTTAACGTATTATATTTCAAACAAAATCCAACATAAAATTTTTATAGAATTATATTATTAGTTCAAGATGATAATTAAAAGTGGATTTTATTTGGTTAAAATAAATCCTTAATCTTAATAATCTAATATAATTTTAATGATTTCTTAAAAGTTTTGTTTTAACTTTATGGACTAAAATTAACTTCATGAATATAAAGTAAATAAAGTTTTAAAAAGGTAAATTGATAAAATTTTAAAAAGTATTACAACATTGTGTGTATAAAAAAAGATTAAATTGAATTAAGATAATATATTTGTGTAAAAAGCATATCAGGACATTATATTTAATTCAACTAAATATTTTTTATACATTATGTCCTTATATCAACGTAGATAGTCTAATGATTTCAAAAGAGTTAATAAGTAGTTAAATATTTTTATATCAATTGTTAAGTTAGTTAATTTTGTATAATTAGAAATGCATTTTTCTCAATAAATATGGTTTACTGTGAATAATATCTATAAACAATTATTTAAAACTTGCAAGTCTAAATTCATTGTGAATTTGTATTTTTTTTTTACTTTTTGGCAAAAATAATGAAATATGTAAAAATATATAAATAAATGTGATGTAAAATAAAGTTGAATTATATATAAAATTTTTGTAATATATTTAATTAGATGAAATGGAAAGTAAGAATGACGAACCGGATTATACTTATGATCAGGTATTTTATTAGTTTTTTGTTATACAGTCTAGTTATCATCGTGCTAATAATATCACTGCCTATAATTATGATCAGATATTTATTTGTTTTACAATATTTTTTGTGTGTTTTACTTAAATAGTATTTTTAACAATCCGTTTTAAGTAATCTTTACTTTTTATTTATGATTAAGTTAACTAAACGTTTGTTAAAACAACTAATAACAATCTACAGATTTCAAAATTTTATATATGGTATTAAATACCTTTTACTTATGAAAAATACTATATAAATTTTGTTTAAAAATAATTACAACCATAAAAATCAAAAAGTAGCTTCCAGTGCAAAAATTTTTGATTGTTTTAAAGTAGTCTTTGAAGTTTACAAAGTAAATAATTTGAAATTCTTAAAACCTGCAGATTAAAATTAACTAAATAAAAAGCACATGAGTGTCACCTTAAAAATCTACTGATCCCAAACTACTAAAGAATAAATTATTTGTATTTATTGTTAACATTCCCTTAACAGTTAGTAATACTTAAAATACAAATTAATTGTTTCCTTTAATGGTTGCACTTCCTCAATTGACATACGACATAAAAATAACTCTTATAAAAATGCGCGCGAAAGTTAAAATAAAATCCCCCAAACAGCTACTGACGCGCGTGTTCGGCATCATGAGGAGGGCCAACCCTGAGATGGTCAGCGGCGAGAAGAAGAAGTTTGTCATTTCGCCGCCCCAGTGCGCCAGAGTCGGCACCAAGAAGACGTCGTTCGTCAACTTCTCAACTATCGTCGCTCAGTTCGTTGATTTGTGTTTGTAGAATAATTGTAGTTGTTATGTTAAATATATCAAACGATAATAAGATGTAACATTAAAAGGCTTTAATTATGTAATTATTACATATTATTAAATATTATTATAATTAAATTAATAACTATAAAAATTATAGAAACATATTATAATATTATAAAATTAATTAATATAATTGATAATTAATATTATTATAATTAAAAATTATATATTATAAATAAATATTATTTTCAAATGTATTTCTGTATTTTGATGTTTTCTAAATTATTGTCTCTAGATTGGTTGTTAGTACTTTTGAAAAAAACTGAGTTGTTATACTATTTTATTTTTAACTATATATTAAGAAAAACAATAAAAACAGAACTTTAATTTTCTATAATTTTAAGTTAATTTTCAACCATTTTTGTACGTAGTGCGCATTCGTATGTTTTGTAAATGTAAATAAAATAATGAAGCTTCGTTGTACTATACATATTTTTAAATATTATCAGAGTAAATGAGATATTTATTTATAGTCTGAAATGTTATACTTGTAACTGCTTGTAACTATAAAAATTTCCACAATCTTTCCTCAGTTTGATTTCGTAAAACTACAAGTTTGGTTTTAATAAAACTAAAGTATAGTAATGTGTTACTATTAAACAGACTTGTACTTTTTTCTTTTCAATATAATTAGTACTGTTTGTTTTAGTATGAACATCTTTTAAGATTTGGTTTGTTGAAAATACTTTGTCTGAATTCTACTTGATAATAAAAATATAAGTAAACTAAAATTACATTATTTCTTTATTTCCACTGCTGTAGATTTTTACATAATGTAACAGTACTTTAAAATAGGTAGTATAATAACATACTCAGCTACCATAGAGTTTTGCTCTCAAAAAAAAAGTTTGTCATAAAATGTACAAAAAAAAAATATTTTTACTTTTTCTAACGTTATAAATATTTCAAGAGTATTACTTAATGTTTCCAATTTAATAATCATGTTTTATAATCTAAACTTTGCAAAACTTGCAAGTACTTAAGTTAAAGAAAGTTTTAACATACTCAGCATTAAATTATTTTCTAACCTAATTATTTTAAACAATTTTAATATATTTCTAAACTCTATTTTAAGTTGAGCAACTATAAATATTTTGTTAAACAACAGTATATATTGTGTAGAGAAATTTATCATTATTAGTGTATTTGAAAATAAGCTGACATATTCTAAACATGTGTAGGATAATTTAATTTATACTGAGTCGTTTGTAAATTTCAGATTATACATTTAACTAATAATTGGTTAATGTTGATATATATAAAGTAGTTAATGTTTTACTTAATTTAATAATTATTATTAAAAAAACAAAAAAAAACAGACTCAATCGCCAGCCGAAACATGTCATTCAATTTATTTTTGCTGAGTTGGGTACGAGGTAAGAAATAAAATTGTAGTAATATAATAAGTTGTATTTTGTTATGTACGGAAAATTATCTTAGTTATAAAAGTAATTTTAACTCACTAGTAGTATAAAACACATTCTTGTGATACAAGTTTTGTTATTTAAGTATTAAGATAGTATTTTTTTGTGTTACAGAATTATGTTAATTTTTATTTTTGAAGAATATAAAAACTTTTCTGTTTTATATTATAGCAAGTAAATGAGTTTTTCATTAAAAAATAACAAACAAAAAGATTTTTTTTTAAATTTAATATTACAACACTAATAACAGTGGCAGTCTCGACGGTACCAACCAGCTCATTATTAAGGGAAGATTCCAGCAGAAACAATTAGAAACCGTCCTCAGAAGATACATAAGTTCGTTTTTGTTAATTGTTTCTACTATTTCTTTATCTTAGCTCCTTAGAATATTTATAAGGATGTTCAAATATGTTTATAACTTTGTACTGAAGTCTTTAAAAGATATATAAGTTTGTTAAAAGTTTTGATTATACATAAAAAGTGTATAAATTAAGTTTTGAAAGACTATATAGAAACTTATAAACTAGTTTAATGTTGCCAGTTTTATATAGAAGTAATTTAAGTTATACAGTTTATATAATTGTAAGTATATTATTTTGGGAAAATAATAATCAGTGAAAAGACTTTCAATGGTATGTTATGTAATCTAGTTCGCGTAAAGATAATTTTTAGATAAATAATTTTGTTGAGTATTAGAATTTTAAAGTCATTTTACTGATAAAGTCTTTATAGATGAATAAGTATTCAACAACAACTTTACGAACTTAAATGATTGAATCAAATCGTATATAAATTAGTTTATTATTGTTAATCGTATTTACTTATTAGTTAAATTAGAGTCCTTACAGTATAATTACTATTGTCAACATTTTAGCGAATATAAAGGAATAAAAAATAATAAAAACCAACAGCTCAATAAATTTTATAGATTATTTCAAATTAATCTTTTAACTTTAGCTCTTACTTAGTGAACTGTATTTTGTAGAAAGGCTGATTATGTTACAATTTTTAGCTGAATTAATATAATTATTTTTGTGTTAATAGTAATTTGAAATAGTCCTGTGTTGTTTAATAAGATTAAAAGGCTTTTGTTTTATTTATACGGTTTTACACACATTAAACTATAAAAAATAGAAAATAATCTATAGGAGTGCATCTGAACAGAGAATTAAAAAATGATTAAAACTTTTGTTAATGTATATTCTTATATATCAGTTTATTATAGTATATTCAGCGTAGTAACATGTATATATTTTTATGAGTTAATAGTCTTCAAAGCAGGGTCTAGCATTTGTTGTTATTTAAGAGAATTAATTTTACGTCTTCTGTCAACAAATGCACTTTTTTCTCAATTTTTTAAAAATATGAAACTTAAGTATTTTGAAGGAATATAAAAATAAAGTTAGAATTTCAACCCTGAAAATTCCCAAGTTAGTTTACATTGCTCCTTTTAAAAGTTTTGAGTAATTAAAACTTCTCATCTTTCTCAAAATATTAATTGACATTTGTTATTACAACGGCAAACAAAACATGTAGTATTGCAAGCATCTGTAAATGATAAATTTTGAATTTAATTGTAACCACAGGGGAACAAGTATTTTATTGATATCTAACTACCAACAGGCATTATTGCAAGTCATAATTCATTTTGATCATATTACTTTCACAACAGGGGAATATGTGACATGCCACACGTGCAAGGCGACCGACACGACGCTTGAGAAACGCGAGAGGTTGTACTTCCTCAAGTGTAACGTCTGCCAATCGTCATGCTCCGTGGCTTCGATCAAGACCGGTTTCCAAGCCGTAACCGGTAAGAGGGCTCGTGTTCGCGCCAAGATGACCTAGAAGAATTATGTTTCTACCAGTTAATGTTAAAGTTTGTAATAAATAAAAAACACCCTAAAACAAAACTCATGTTTCTTCACACAAGTTTTATTGATGTCTAGTAGAATTTTGAGTTTTATTTTTATTTCCTTCTTTATTAAGCAACCAATCTCCTTTTGCACTTCTTTTCTTGTATACAGAATTTAAACTTAAAGAAAACTTAAATGTTAGCAGTGATTTTGTCAGTTCAAAGTGTGTTTGTTTGTTCAATGTCATAAAAAACCTGAAACATAACTCCTTGCATATTTTTTCACACCTATTTCTTGAATCTTAGTAAAAACCTAACTGTTAACACAAATATTTATATATTAATACATATTTATACAACTTTTTAAATTGTATGCCTCTGTTGAAATGCTAATCTTTAGTTTTATCCCTCCTTTTATATATATTAAAAGTTTTGCAATTTTTTTTTCCTAGGTGTATTTCTTATAAAGGCAGTAATTCTATTGAAAACCTTTTTAAAATTAGACCTTTAATGAAACCATTGGTGCGATTTAAAATACAGCTATAAAAAATAAACTTTCTTTTATAAGTTATAGAGTATGGTTTAAATATATTTTAGTTTTGTTTTTGAACTTTTGTCATATTTATTTAAGGTTTGTTTATAGGGAAAAGGTGTTTAGAAATTCTCTCTATATATTTACATATGTAAATATTCTATAAATAATTCAAGTTTTCTGTTTTGAAATAAACGTAAATAACTGATTTTGTTTGTTGTTTATGTTAAATTATTTAATATCATTTAAATTTAACGACTGATTTAGTGCCCTAAAAAAAAGTTATAAAGTCAAGTAATAAAAATGACGTTTTCTCTTTGATGCTAGATAACTTTAATATATATTTAATATGTTTTAATAGATAAAAATTTACACAAAATTTAGTTTTTATTTTATTGAAACCTTTAAAATTTTAAAAAGATTAGTTTGACCAATGTAAAATGAACAAAATTGTAGTATGTATTGCGTCTATGTTATGTATTTTTGTGTAATTATATTTTATAAAAGGGAGGAATAAAACTTTTAGCTATGAAATAAGATAAAGTTTTCTGATTATTGATAACTTAAAGTTTAGTTTAATATTCTGATAGTTTATTTAAACATTTTTTTTAAGGGATTATTAAGCTTGTAGAATTTTCAACTTAAAAATATCAATTAAAACTCGAGACAACTAAATGTAGTTTTTTTTATTGTTATAAAGTTAATTTATAGCTACATTACTTCATTATATGTAGTATTAAACAAAAGTCTCTTAAGGTATACTTTACCGTGTAAAGTTCTAAATTATTTTCTAATGACCAGCTGTAAATGATAACTTCGTAGTTAAAAAAAGCAGTAAAAATTAACATAATCACACAGGCGCAATTATTTTTGTATATATGTCATGGCTTATTTTAGAAAGTAAAAGCTATGAAGTTTTAAAGACAAAACAAATAACATAAACTTACCATAAAAACAAAAACTTTAAGAACTTTTTTTTTAAGTTTTAGTACTGAAACTCTAAAAGTATGAACACTTAAATTTAGCCGTATTTGAAATAAAAATTGTACAATGTACATTAGTTTACATTTTTTGATAATTAAACCTTTCGTTTTATACTCAGACAAATGCTTACTAACGTTATCATATTTTAAATAAATAACTATAAATCGTATTTAACCCTACTTATTTTTTTTACGTTTAAATTTAATATTTTAACTTTATAAATCCTTTAGTTTATTTAGATCATAGTTTATTGTTTTAAGTTTATGAATGTTTTGTTTTTTAATGTATGCGTTACGAAAATTTTACCAAGTCATTTAAAACAAGTTATAAAAGTTTTATAAACACATAAGGTAACCAAATGCAGCACAATGCATTCTGTTTTAATTTTAAGAATATAGTATTATCCGAGTATATAGTCTGTTGTATATATAAGTACCAATCATAAAAGCTTGACTTCAAAACTATTAATTTCGTTATAACAATTTTAATCAGTTTTTATTTAACAAAATTTCTTTTGATAGATCACAAAATACTGTGAGTGTGTACTGATGGCTTATTTTTTTAAAGTAATAAAAGTAAAATTTTAAAAGGTTTTTTAGCTATGAATTATCTACAACTATAATTAATAATTGTGGCAGCTTTTTCTGTGGTTTTTTTAAACCAGTTTTATTGTATGCTAATCAATTTATTCAAAGCTGTCTAATTTCTAATGTTAATAAGGCAGACTACCTTTAATCCATTCATTTTAAACTTTATAGAAACTAAATATCATGCATTAAAGAAATACATAGATCTTAATTTTTTTATAATCAGGTTTAATTTAACTTTTCAGATAATACTTATCTCTCCAAAAACAACGTCTAGTACAACGAAAAGTAAGTTGTGTTATAATGAGAAATTAACTTAATTCAAGAAGTACTAAACCTTATTTATATAACTCTACAACCACATTTTAATGCAATTTGCTTTTTAATAAAGGAAACTAATTGGCACTCTTAAATATCATTGACTTCTCACATAAGTTTTAAAACCTATATGCTAATTGTTACAGTATAGAACTTCTAACATAACAATTTGTCATACCTTTGTTTATAATTATATTTTCAAACTTGCTAATAAAAGGTGTACGAAATGATAAATTATTTTTAAGTAATTATTTAGCTGAGCAGTTTAAAAACATTTATTTTAAAAAAAAGTTCAGAAGCTTTTTTTCTTGTACAAACAAGTTTTTACTTAATTAATCGATAGTTTACTTTGACGTGTTTATTGAAAAGTCATATTAGTCTGTTATATAACAAACATTTATAAAATGATATTGTTTTACGAGTGAAATATAAAGAAAAATTTAAACATTTTTTATTAAGATTATTTGTTTTCTCCGAACTTACAAAACAAACTGTTTATACTAAATGGTAAGCAGTAAATTAAAAAAGATGTACATATAACTTAGTTACTTTAAAACAAGTCTTAGTTATATTTAAGTAGTTCAAGTATTATTAGAAATTTATAGTATAATATCACAAAAAGAGGTTAAATTTACTTAACTATAATTTAGTTTTAAAAGATTATAAACTAAAACTACGCTTAAAAAGAACAGCTGAAAGCATAGACGAATTCATCTAATATTGTAGGTTCCAATCCTGATAAAACTTATGTATTGTTAATATATTGGGACATGTTAAACATAAACATTTAAGAAAAAAATTAAAACTTAATGCTAAATATGCTTTATTGGGAGTTGTCAAAATTATATAAAAACTTAAATTTACTTAAAGTGTATTTATATTAAAAGTGTTAAACTTTTAATTTTAGAGGTAAATTGCAGGTTTTAAATTTTGTATTACAGCATCAATTAAATTTTAAATGCTACTGTTTAACACACCTTAAGTACTATAAAAATTAGGTACAACGAAATACTTGAGTACTAAAAAAACTTAACGGAAGCCTTGCTTGTTCAAATAAATAAAGTTCGAAAAGTTTTAAAATTGTTGTTTTTTTTTAATGAAGTTTTATAGCATTACTACTATCTGTTTTGTACTATTATTTTTGTGTATCTCTTCCGCAAGCACAACTTTTGAATTGCTCCTATTGTATATTATTTAAAGTTATTTTTTTGATTCTACGATTAATAAGTTGTACAAGTAGTCGAGGTTGTATTAACAACAAAATACTCTAAGCAAATAGTTTAAATACTTTATCATTTTTTTTGTTTTCAACAAAAATATGACAGGAGTCTTTAATTTTTAGACTTATCAATAAATTTTGAAATTTATTTTCTGTCACTTTCTTAATAAACTTTTGATCTATTAGTTTATTATAAACTTAAAATACGGTTAAAAAACTTTGTTCATTGATATATCACTTTTTAAAGAAACGATTATTTGGAAGACATGTATATAAATTAGTTTAAGATATGAAAATAAACAAGACCAAAATTTTTTTTGATGAACAATAATAAACTAACGGACTGACTATTGTCTTTGTTATTAAAATTTACACATAAATTAAAATTTTCTGTTATCAAATTACTATTTATATATGCTTCATAAATTGTATTAAAACATATTTTATGAAATTTAATTGCCATTTCCAAACGCAAAATTTTATGTGGTAATTTCAGTTGGTATTTATTATCTTAATTTGACTGATAATTGGATTCTAAGTTTACGTTTAATTTTTATATCTAGTTCACTTAAGAGATTTTTAGAAACAGTAAGTTAGCTCCGTTTATCAACAGTTTAGTAATAGTATATTGTTTTATAAAAAAATAGATTGTTATCACTTTAAATATTAAATTTCAACCAAAGATTGTTTTTTTCAACAGTGTATATATTATTACAGAAGTTTTTATTTTAGAATACAGAAGTCTATAAAAAAAAATTATAAGTTTCGAAAGTTAAAATCGTTTATTTTGTAAACTGGCCAGGAATTATAATGAGTATTTTTTATCAAAATATTAATAATTTATGTAAAACTTCAATACATATCAAACCGATTTAGAACTTATTAGAAATTAAATTTATTTTTTCGGACAAAAGTTATCAAAATAAACTTGGTCTTTGTGTTTCTTAAGAACTAAATTTAGAACTTTTATTTTAGATTTGTTTGACTTATAGCGCACTTTCTGGTTATAAACTTTGGCATGTGTAAATGTTTGTTAAATTACACAAACATTAGAACTTCAAACTGCTAATAATAATATAGATAGTGAAGAACTTGTTTGCACTATATGTGCATTACTCACATATAATTTGGTATATAAGTAATTTGGTATAAGTTTTTTTTATGTGGTTGATAATAGTCGTAAAAAAATTACTATAACACGTTAGCACGTTTTGTAATTAATAATTAATCTGCAAATTAACTAAAACAAAAATAAGTTGCTGCATTTACAAAATCGTAGAAAAGTTACGACTCAAAAACGTGAAAACATAAACATGTTGTAATAACTGAAGGATAATTTTAAGTTTACATTAAGTTGTTTTTTATATACAAACGTTTTGGGTGGTAAAATAGCATGTTTAATTGTTATGTTTAATTTTATATAGACATTAAGAAACAACTGTTTTATTCAAGTTAAGTACTAATCATTATACAAACTCCTAAATTTAAGTTTTCAAGTACCGTCCTTTTTGTACTCTAAACAGTTTTTTTTTGTTTGTTGTTAACTGTGTGATTAAGATTAAAAAAAAAATATATATGTAACAATTTGATAGTAAATATTAACTAAACCAAATAAAAATATCATTATAAGTGCTAAATATTAAATTTGACAATTTTTTTATTTATAAAAGTACATATCTTGCAGTTTAAATTAATTTAAAGCTAAGCATCAACATTTCTTTGAATCATTGAACGATATCTCTGTTTTTCAAAAACTGCTTCTAATTTATCAATAAGTTTGATAAATTAGTAGTTTGAGGGTTTGAAGTGATAAATTTGCTGTTGCTTAAGTAAATAACCACTTCGTAAACTTTTAAACCCTCATTTAAATTTTGACTTATAACAGCCCTAATATGAAATCATAAACTAATACGACGTTAATACTTATTAACAGGTTAAAAAAACAAATTAAAGCAATTAAAACTGTAAATAACAAGTCATTGATTGAACTGTACTTAAACTTTATTTGTCCTCAAATAAATACTATTTTAATAAATTTTCAAAAGTCTAATGTTGATGAATTCTTTAAGCAAAAGTATGTAGCTAAATAAACTAAAAAAAATTCAAAGCATTGATTTATATGAAACAAAAAAAATAAATCAATATTGTGTTTGCGTTATAAAACAAACGTACAACATAAAAATAATAATTTGTTTTAGCCTTTAAGTTTGCGTCAGGTCAATCTGTTTATCTAAAGTAGTAATCTACAGGATCCACAAACTATACAAGCATAAAAATCTGAAACAAAACAAAATTACGGTGATAATAAAATAATAATATGTTAGATATATATATAAGTTTACATAGTTTTCATAAGTTTTCATAGTAATATAGTGTTTTTAAACAAAAAACACTAAACAGTGAAGCAGATAAGGTAAGATAGTATAGATATATAGACAAAAGCATACAGATTGTGATTTTATGATTGAGATTAAAAAGCAGTAAGTGAAAGAGTTCAAAATATATTTTAACGTTTTTATTGCTGTTTATTAATAGAAATGAAAAGAAATAAGTTATTATCAATGATTAAAATCAGTAGCATTCAAAAGTGCTAATAAACAAAGCAGTATTTAATATCAAATATAAATTAATATCACGTTTATTAATTTACAAGAACATAAAGAGAATATAAAAAACAAAAATCAAAAAGCTAAATATGCAATGTATGTGTGCAAAAACTTGTTAAACTAACACAACCGACAGTTGATTATTTCTGAACGAAAACTATTCTTATACTTCGCTGTATATATTTTATTATACCTAAAACACTTTATAATTAGCTTATATATAAACTACTACAATTTTTAAATCGAAGTCTCTTTATGTGAACTCGCTGCCCAGTAGCTAGAACTTGATTAGCAACAAATTCTAATCGTGTAGGAGATCGTTTTGTAGAAAAACTTATTTTCTTTTTAAAATGTTTCCATTTGCCTGGTTTCAGCTTCAATTTAAATTTTTGCTCTACTTTTTCATTTTTAGTTGATGCGAAAAATTTTTGGATTAAAGTTAAATTCATATGAACCTGTAATTTTAAAACAAAGTTTTTGAAAATGTTGAGCTATAACAAGTTTTAGTAGTTTTGTTTAAATATTTTACACTTATGTAAGTATAAAAACGAATAAATCAGATTCTATACTTTATTTTGATTACGAAAGTTTCGATTAAACACTGCAAAGTAGCTTTGATATGAAAAAAAAACTTGTTAAATACTATGTTTAAATGTTAAAGTCATCAGACATTTCTAAATATCTCTGACTTACTCAAAATAAGTCTTATAAAATTATTCAAATAACTATCTACAAAACTAAATTTTACCAACATTTATAAACAACTAACTTTCGAGTTTTTTCTGGGATTAGAAAGTTTATACATGAATGAAAAGAAACAAGAACAGCTTTTACTTGATGATAATATTTTGCTACGAAACCATGCACCATCGCTGTTTGAGCCTCGTAATACTATGTCTTTTACTGAAATACAAAAGTTATTTGATGAATAACAAATAAAAGAGTTACTATATCTAATTAAAAGGCAAAGCTGTGTTTTAAACATTACTTTGTTAAAAAATGTAAAACTTTGCTTTAAAAACTTCGTTTTATTTCAAGAATTTTCTTTAGTAATAAATTAGTAAATTTTTAAGGGTAATCGAATAACTTCAAAAGCAAGCAAAGCTGTATTTGAAAACTGTAATAAATTTATATATGGTTTAAACTTTATACGTATGTGACTAAAACGTGTTTTTATAGTTGTCTCAAAAAGAAATATAAAATATAAATTAAGTTTTATCACGAAAAAAATTCAAACCTTTGTTTTACTTAATGTAAAGTGTAAAGTTATTTTTAAATATAATATCAACAAAATTGCACAATAAATAGTAACGTTTTTAGATTTTATTTGCGCTTTGTTTAAATCAAAACAGTTAATGATTCAAAGATAAATAATAATGATGTACTCTGTATTTTATATTGTTACTGTCAGTATTCTTTTCAAAAGAAAATTCTTTACTGTTTACAATTACTTCTTAAATACACTTTAACAAATTTAAACCTTAAAGATAATAAATAAATATTTTTTGCAAGTTGAATATTTTATATGAGAAATAACTTGACTATATAAAATATTTAAAACGTACACCCTTTAATTTTAATCCACTTTTTATATCTCCACAAGCTGGGGCTGTTGATAAAGTTTTCTGTAAAATCTGTTAGGTAGTATTTATTCAATTTAGTAAAAAATTCCTTTTTTTTTCTAAATAGCTCATCACATGAGTTTAAAAACAATTTAGCTTTATAGTTTTACTAAATTTCCTTTGTATAGTTTACTATTGCTTTAGTTTTTTAAAAACTAAATGTTTTCGTAATTCAATTTATATTTACTTTTTATTTAAAAGCATCTAATTAAATCAAGAGTGTAAAATTTATGGTCGAATTTTAATCAATTTCGTAAAATGAGTCAGTGAGAAAGCGTTACGAATTTTTAGACAAATGCACTAATACTAAAATCATACCGTGTCTTGCGGCACACACTGGGTATTGAACTTCTACGGCTATATCGTCAATAGCTACTAAACTGTTTTCTTGTTTTGTTTCACGTTTTTGAGTGACTTTTAATAATACCTATTTATTAAATCAATTAATATTTTAAAACTACATTACTTTTGTTTATAAACTAGTACTTATAAAACAGACACAAAATATAAAATATTTCTATGACTGTCATTCATATATAAAAAAAAGGGTTTTTGTGAAAACTTTTAAATTTTATATAACTTGTTGCATAAAACATACATTTATGTGTATTAACAATATATAAAAACTGAAGTATGTCAACATTTTTGATGAATGTCATCGAAAATTTTTTTTTGAGAAAATCAATAAGAAACGTATTACTATTAAGCTGCATTTTACAAAGTAATTCAATGTTTATATCATACCATTTCGATGTTTAAACTACAAGCCTACGGTAGACTGAAACTCGGGTTTCGTTTTTATTGAAACTTGCAACCGGAAAGTCAATCGCAACCGAAAAAACTTCAATCATTTCTGTAATCGTCAATCTACAACGCAACCCAATTCTCAGTATACGAAAGCTTGTAGTCTGATGTTTAAAGTGTTATGATCAAACATTAATATCAACTTGTGTCTAACGACAAACTTAAGCCCAGGCTTTAGTTCTGTTAGACTTTGCTAATGTTTTCTTTAAACGTTTTATAAGGTTTGCAGAAATTTATGTTGGGTACTCCTTATACTTGGACAAAGTTAGGTTATATATTACACTTATTTACACTTGACAAAAAATAATATTTTTCTGAAATAGACAAGTAAAAAAAAAAAAAAAGATTGAAATTAAGCTCACTAAACTTTATTTAAAACTTTACATAACTTAAAAAACTATATGAATTTCAGTAGTTAATATTAAAGAGTAGAATTATAAAAAGCTTATTTAATGATTGTCACTAAGCTTACAATGTTTAACCTAAAACAATCTTGTAAAAACTGTTGGCTTTAGGCCAATTTTAAAGCTTAAAAATATATATTAAATTGTTTTTAAGTAACATGAAATTTAAGTATGGTAAACATCACGTTTTAATAACACAAATATGTTTAACGAAACAGCTAATAGTTAACCTGAAACTCTTTAAGGCTCGAGTTCACTGACCCATGACTTTGTTGCCATGACTTCTTGGTACCTGTTACGACCATGAAGATGTTTGGGAGACTCTCAATATTTAATACGTTGTTTGGTAGCAGGAACGCTTCTATCTTTTGATCGTGTGACGTCATCGCGTGAAAAAAACTAACTCTTACGTCATTGCTTGAATTTTTGCGGAAAACAGGAGAAAGTAGATACACAGGACTGTGAGAAAAATCAGTAACAGTAAATCTTCGCTCATATTTTGAGATAGTTTCTACGCCAGTGGAAAAATCCAAATTGCTTTTGGCAAACATTTTGTCGACACTTTGCACAATTCTGAATGGAAGTTTCTCATTGGCTGATAGTTGCAGCCAATCGCAGTTGATTTTTCCGTCTTTATTGTACTCGAAACTGCACCGGTCGAAGTCGGAATATTTCAATTTGATTGGTTCGTTTGCGAGTTTGTTGTTGAATGTTGCAAGAGTGTAGTTTATATGTGCTGAAAAGTATTTTAATTCAAAAAACATTTTTTTTAATTGTTCTCGTTGTAAATTCACGGTAAAAAGAATTAAAACAATGTTTTTTGCATTTTTTTCCTACCGTTTCTTAATTTCTTGTAACGTTTCTTAAAAGGTCAGAAAACAAAAAGAAAACACTATTTAAACTTTTAAAATTGTATTTAAGTGTTTTAAGAAAAGCTTAACTAAACTTTTATTTGTGAAACTAAGTTTTTTAAAAACAAAAATAATACTTTTTTGTATTGCTGAAGTTGCTTGTGTTTTCCATTTAGTTGCGGGTTTTTGTTGAATTTCTATAATTAGTACAAGTGTTTATTAATGTTTTTTATAAGTTTAAAGAAAGTTATAACATTTTTAAAGTTAACATAATAAACGAACTCCGAGATAGTTAAGATCAACTATTTTCAAACATAAAAGTTTATTATAAAAGTAATTTTTACTACATTTTTGCATTATTTTATGATTTATTAGTCGTAGGAAATTTAATAAAAATACAATAATGTTTTTTATTAGTCATAACATAAGCCAATTTACAACTATATTGTTGCAAATGTTATGGATTATGTTCAAACGAATGTTTACATTTTTTAGTAGCAATTTTTCAAGTATAAGTTTAAACAAACTTACTATTTTTCAAAAATGTTGAAGCAAGTGTCCAACACATCATTGCCATAATAAGGACACAAAAAACTGTTAAAGTTGTATTTTTCTGACAGTTCATGATAAATTTTAAAATCTGAATATCGTTATATTAGTTACTTTTTAGAATTTAGTTCATTACTTTTACACTTTTACATTTACTGAACCTAAAAACTCAAAAATGTAAGTTTTCAAGCATTGTTCAAGTTCTAAAAAAAGGGTATCATTGCCTAAAACATTTTCTAACTTAACCAAAACGTAAAACAATTGATTTTTTGAGAGTCTACAGTTCAGTTTTGCACAAACTTTTTATCTTAAAATGTATAACCTTTTGTTCAATTAAATTAATATTTGATGGTAAATATTATCGGAGAAAAAAAAATTAAACGTGAAACAAAGACTTTATGAGCGTCGACTATTTAAAAATTTTTTTCAACAAACTTCTCAACGTCATTTGACATACTAGCGCCTTCATTAGTCTAAAATAACTTTTTGCTTACGATCTTACTTTTTTGTTTTAGACAAAATAAAATGTTGATATAAATTCAAAAATTCAATGTAGGCAACTGTAATAAAATAATATTAATTTTTGTTTTTATCTATTTTTCTGTATAACGCTTTCGTTATTTACATAAAATACAACCTTTAGTTAAAACATAGACTTTTTGTTTGCTAATTTAAGCAACTTTTGAGGGAAGCACTTTATCGGCAGTTTTATTTATGGATTCAGTGTAATTTAGAAAAATTGATTTTACTTACCTGCTTTAATTGCAGCTAAAAATTGATAAGTACAAAAAAAAAGGTTTACTATAATATAATTAAGCTTTAGGTTTTAGTTTTTAAGCTAAGTTATTATCAAGGTTTTTTTTACAAATCTGAAAGAAAAACATTTTATTTTGTATTTACACAAATCAGTTATAAACAACTCACATAAAAGCTTAAGATATCAACTAATCAAAGTTTGTAATGAACTAAAAAATACATATGCTCCTTGAAAAACAACAACTAGGTAATAAAAACCAGCTTTACTGAATAGTGTTGGGTGTAAAACACCTATACATTACCAAAACGTTAAAATCATATGTAACATTATTTTTTTTCTAAAAAAGGTAAAACTATCTGACAAAAAAAAATCAAAAACTTTTAAGGAGTTGTATCTTGATTTACGACCTTGGAAAAAAAAAACTCAATGCCATCAAGTCGTTACAAAACATAACCTAACACGAATACAAGTGCAAAAAGTATTTGAATTCAAAGTTTTATATCTCCTGCTAAGATTATTTCAACCATTTAACACAAATCGTAAGAACAATTTTAAACTATTGTTTGCTAAACAGACAATAAAGTATTTTGTACTTGTAGCTTAAACTAGACACGTAAAATATTTCCGCGAAAACGTGAATGATAAAAGTATTAAGGTCATTTAAAAAAAAAAATTTTAAAGATTAAAACACAATTTACTTAAAGATAAAAACGTATACGTACGTTTAACTGTTTAAGTTATAAGACTGTTGTGTAATTCAAAAAAAAACTCCTTAAATTTAATTTTACTTTAAAAAGTTAGCTGTTAGACTTTTACATTTGTATTCAAAATATGTAGTGTTATAAAAGTTTTACTAAAAGAATAAAAAAATTAGTTTTAAAAGCTAAAGAGACTTAATAACTAGTTTGAAAAGAAACTTTTTAAAAACTTTTTAAATTAATTTTAGTTTTTGTAAGAGTATCAAACTCAATAATATAATAATAAATTTTAAAACGCATACGAACTTAATTAAACTTTCATTTTGAGTTTAACAAAATATGAAAAATAGTAACGGTAACTGAAAAATATATAAAAGCACGTTTCCAAAACAAAAAAATTAATCTAAAAAATATAACTCGATAAATTCAAAGCACTACCAGTAAAAACTCAATCAAGTTTTTATATTATAATTTGAAACTAAAAACCGTTCAAGTTCAGAAAAAAACTAGTACTATTCAGTTAACAACATACTATCGTCTGTTTCTATATTGCGTGTGATTCAGAAACAAAATTTACAGCTTAAACTTTTACCTTATCTCATTTTGATATCTGAGAATTCAAAGTAAATTTTTACTCTAAGCAGATGTTTCTAAAGTAATTCTTGTGAATGAAAGTTAATGAATTTCATATTTTTCTTCCAATTTTAGTTAATAATCGTACAACCTAATATATAACACATTGTTTAACAATAATAACAAAGCTTAAATAAAGTTAAAATTAACAAATATATTATGCTTCTTTTTTACAAATACTGAATTTATTAATTATTTATAAGTTTTACTAAAATGTTGTATAACATTAGTAACTTCTCTAGACATCTGTTATATTTTGTTTTAAAAATAAATATATTAAGGTTCTTTAAGAAATAAGAGACTAAAAATTTATTGAAACTTATATATATAGAAAAAAAAGCAAAATATTTATTTTTTTTTTTCCAATACAGTTTGTACAGAACAGCTATAATTATGAGTTAGTTTTGTTTATTGAACTTATAGATTTTTGTTAAATATAATGAACACTTAAAATAATTATAAATAACGATTAAGAAAAAGTTAATTTATCTTTTTCTTATATTTTGTTAGGTTATTTTATAAAACAATTTATTAGTGTTACTTTTTGGTCTAACAGACACTAAATTATTTTCATGGTAGAGTTTTAAACATGAAAAATCAAAGAATAAGCACAAAAGCATCTGATTAAATACATAATGAAAAACATTTAATTTAGTTTTATTTTAAACTTTTTCATTTAACTCTATAAAAAATTAGTTCACTTGTGGATACTTCGGCTACTTTTACCTACCTTTTTTAGTCAACTATAATATATTAAGTTTTGTTTAGTAAATAGTTCTCTACAGGAAACATTCATATAATCATGTTTTGAAAAATTAAATTTCCTAAGATGTATACACTAAAAATATTTCGTTCTATACTTAAAAGCGTTTTTTTAACAGTTTTGCTTTAAAACTATGATAAATATTCTAATCACAACTATAAATAAAATTGAATTGCTTTGGTTTAGATTTAAATATTCCTACTGGTATGAAATCAACAAAAAATATTTTAAGAGTTAAAAATAATGTTTCAATTGTTTTATTTTTATTGAAAACAAATCGTGTATATTTTAAAGTCATTACTTTTGTTATTTATTATTATAGAAATAGAAAAACGACCGTATTAAATCGAAATGAAAGTAAAACGGTGTCATTTTATTATTCGTGACATGCAATTTATATGCTAGCAAATATTCTCATGATAAATTCCAATTATTTGAAGAAGTAGAATTAAAGAGATTTAAATTTTCAAGAAAGCATGTAAAAAAAATTTGAATATCCCATGGTTTATTTGGAAAGTATAAATTGTTACGAAAGTTACATAGATTATTCATTCTTAGAATTTTTTAAATTTTTTCATTGTGTCCTACTTTTTTTAGTTGTAAATGATAGTTTTTATTAAATAGCACATAAAAAAATAGTTTAAAAACATTTCTAAACAGTAGTGGTATAATGTTAGATTTTTAAGAATAACTACTAAAAATTTAACTAACTATTAAGAAAAAATTACATTGTTGGCAGCTTCGAAAATATTTTTTTTGAGGGTAATATTAAGAGGTCAACCTTAGTATTAAGAAATGTAAACTGTATATAAACAGTATTCAAACAACTACTGAATACGAGATTTGTTTTGACGTAAAATTTTACTACCAACACTGTACATTAAAAAAATCAATTTATGTCTTTTAAAAATAGTTTGATTTCACTATATAATTACAATAACATAATAAGTTAATTAACATACCGTGGTAAATTTGTACTCGATAAGTACTTAAAATGTTTATAAGCAGTACTTTTGATATAAATTTCTCTGAAGAAATTACAAATGTGTATTTGTACAAGCTGCCCAACTAATATTATTTTTAACCAGTATTTATTACGGCCATCATCAACAAAGGTGAGATGTATCAATAATAAATATTGAATTTTACCACACGACCATCAACTACAGTTTTCGAGACAACCGGGGCCGATTTCGTCCTGATTAAGACAAAACCCTAATCAGGACAAAACCGGTTGCCGGTTGTCTCGAATGCTGTTGTTGATAGTCGAGTGGAAAAGTCTAATATTTTCAACTAACATTATCAGTTATTTCAAATTAACAGCTAAGTATAAATGTTTAAAGTAATACAATGATGTTTTGAACCTGTAGTTAGAGCATATTGTTATAGAGTTTTGATACAAACTAAAAGAAAAAGCTATTAAAATTATTTAATTAATCCAACGTTTTATTATTTTACACTTTTTGTAACTATTATTAAAACTTAAACAGTAGTTCCATTATTATTGAGATATATTTTTGAATGAAATTTTTATTTCTTCAATTCGCTAATTTTATTAAAGTGTTAGCAAGTATTGAAAAAGAAGAAACTGTTTAACCAAAAAGTTATTTCCAAAAATAACTAATCTACGTAATTTTTGTAATACTTCAGTCTTTTAAACAGACCATAGGAAATTCAAAGTTATTTCAGCGTGTTTCTTTGAAAACTTAAATCTTTTTAATTCTACTTCTTTAAATAGTTGGAGTTTAGCATGAGAATTCGTGCCTGCATACAAAATTCATGTCACGAATATTAAATTGACATAGTTTTATTTCATTTCGATTTATTACGGTTTACTTTTTCATTGTTAAAGTTCATAATCAGAAAGAAAATAATTTAAAAACATATAAATTTAGTTTTTAAAACATTTTACTTTAATATTTGTTTTTAGTTTTTTGAATTTTTTTTGTTAAATTAACATTAATGTATACAAAAGACAGAGTAAAAACGTTTTTGATTTCTTATTGTAGTTATAAAAAGAACGCATGCTTTAATTCTTTTGATGCAAAGCTATCTTATTACTTTCAGAGTATAAAATAAAGACTTTAGTATAAACAAAACTTTAAAACATATTTTTCTACGAAGGTTAATTTTTGTAGGTTAAAAAGTACTATTTTATCAAAATTTACATGGATTTTAGTCGATTAAAGAAGTTTAGTAGACAGATAATAGTCAAAATTTAATTTACAACAAGTGAATTAATGCTATATATAATGAATATAATAAACATTTTAGTATCAAGTTAACTAAACATCTTAATTTTAGATATTACTTAAGTGGTTTTTGCTTATTTTGTGGTATGGAAATATTTTAAAAATACAATAAAGTTGTTTCAGTGTCTATAAAATGATAATTTTTTTAAATAACGTTTTTTAAACCTCAAGCAAATATATTAAAAAAAATATTTAAAAAATATCTTAAAAAGTTAGTATGATTAACTAAAATAATTAATAAAAACCTTCTTTTTTTACATTTTAAATATATTCTTTAATTTTTTTTTTATACAAGATTTGTTTACATTAATATAGCTGTACAACTAAAGAAGTATTTAAATAGTTATGAAAATGGAAACATATTTTTTATCAAGAAAGAGTTTTATACTGTTTATTAAAAATATTGTTATACCTCAAACAATAATATACTTTTCAAAGTTTACGTTTCACCAAAGTTTCGAAACTTTTTTGTAACTTGTTTGCTAATTGTTAGTTTCAAACGTTACTCTCGTAATGTAATACCAATAATCTAAAAATAAAATTTAAATTTTGAAACTTAATGATTTTTCGAAGAACTTAAGAAAAAATCGTGATAACTAGTTTTCATGGTCTAAGCTTAAATGCTTAAATTTATTAGTATTGCACAACATATTTTTACAAATATTATTTTTTATACTTTTGTAATTTTATCATAGTATTTAAGTTTACTTTGATCTCTAGATTGATAAGAGTCTCTTAATATTAGACATACAAAAAAAAATATTGAACTGAAATTTTCATAGCTAGGAATTTTTATAACTGATCTTTGTATTTATGATAATAGTTATTAAACGTGTTTTATAAGCTAAAACTGTTTTATTTTAACTAAACTATGTAGTATAAGTAGTGATAATTGTTATTAATAAGAAACTATTTCTCGTATTTTTTTATTTATATTTCATCGAAAATTCTTTTAAATCTTATCAAAGAGGGAGAAAGTTTTAAGTTATATGACTAAATCACAATAAATGCTGTAGAATAATGTTAAACCTAGTTCGAAGTTATTAACTTACAATAACAAGAATTAGTTAAAAAACACCTGCTAGGATAGGAACCGCAAATTACTTGGAATGCTCTGTTATCAAAATGAGATAAGGTAAAAGTTTAAGCTGTAAGTTTTGTTTCCAAATCATACGCAATAAGTTCAAACAATAGTACGTTGTTTAACTGAACAGAACTAGTTTTTTTTTTTGAAATTTGAACGGGTTTTAGCTTCAAAGTATAATATAAAAACTTGATTGAGTTTTTACTGGTAGTGCTTTGAATTTATCGAGTTGTATTCTTTGGATTAAGTTTTTGTTTTAAAAGCGTGCCTTTTATATATTTTTTAGTTACCGTTATTACTTTTCATACTTTGTTAAATGCAAAATTAAAGTTTAATTAAGTTTGTATGAGTTATAAAATTATAAAGATATTATTGAGTTTGGTACTCGTTACAAAAATTAAAATTGATTTAAAAAGTATTTTTCAAATTTCTTTTAAAATTACTTATTAAGTCTCTGTAGCTATTAATATTTATTTTACTATGCTTTTAGTAGACTGTTGTGTTACACTATATATTTTAAATACAATAATTAGAATTTAAAAGCTGAGTTTTTTAGTAAAACTAATTTATAAATAGTTTTTAAGGAGTTTTTTTTATTTTGATGTTACACAACAGTATTATAACGTAAACAGATAAATATACGTATACGTTTTTATCTTTAAGTAAATTGTGTATAAATCTTCCAAAATAATTTTTAAAAACTTCTCAAAATACTTTTATTATTCACGTTTTTACGGAAATATTTTGCGTGTCTAGCTGAAGCACCTTAACTTAGACTACAAAATACTTTATTGTCTGTTTAGCAAATAATAGTTTAAAGTTGTTGCTACGATTTGTGTTAAATGGTTGAAATAATCTTTGCAGGAGATGAAAAACTTTGAATTCCAACTTTTTTGTACACTTGTGTTCGTGTTAGGTTATGTTTTGTAACGACTTGATGGCATGGAGTTATTTTTTTTTCCAAGGTCGTAAATCAACATTACAACTTCTTAAAAGTTTTTAAATTTTTTTTTTGTTAGATAGTTTTATCTTTTTTAGAAAAAATAATGTTACATAAGATTTTGGAAACGTATAGGTATTTTAAACATCAACATTTATCAGTTAAGTTGATATGCATCACCTAGTTTTTGTTTTTTCAAGGAGCATAAGTATTTTTCAGTGAACTACAAACTTTGTTTAGTTGGATATTTTAATCTTAAATGTTAGTTGTTTATAAACTGATTTATGTAAGTACACAACAAAATGTTTATCTTTTTTATTAGTCACAAAAAACCTTGATAATAACTTAGCTTAGAAACGAAAATCAAAAGGTTAGTTAGATTAAAATAAACTTTTAAGTAATAATAAAGTACTTAATTTATTTATACCAATAAAACATTAAGTTAATTTGAATGATGAAGTAATAAGCTTTTGTTCAATTTTTTGAACTTAAGGTAGTTTGGTTATATTGCTTATAATAATTATTGCTGCATTTATTTTTTGTACTTATCAGTTTTTTCAGCAATCAAGCAAGATAGTAGAATCGACTTTTCTGAGTTAAACTAAGTCTCAAAATAAAACTGATAAAGTGTTTCCCTCAAAAGTTGATAAAATTAGCAAGCAATAATTTTTTGTTTTAATTTAAGGTTGTATTTTATGTAAATAACGAAAGTGATATCAAAGTATAAAGGTTAAAATAAAAATAAATATCAATTGTATTAAGGTCGCCTACAAAGGATTTTTTGAATTTTTATCAACATTCTATTTTGTCTAAAACAAACAAGTAAGATCATCAGTCACTAATTATATAAGACTATTGAATGCGGTAATATGTCAATGGTTGTTAAGAAATTTATTAAAATTTTTTTTTCAAATATTTGACGGTCATAAAGTCTTTGTTTCACGTTAATAATTATTATTTTTCACATTTTAATATTTGCTATCAAATATTAGGTTTATTGAACAAAAGGCTTTACATGTTTAAATAAACACGTTTGTGCCAAATTGAATTGTAAACTCTCAAAATATCGATTATTTTCTGTTTTGGTTAAGTTTTAAAATATTTTAGGTAATGAAAAAAGCATAGATAATTTTTTTAGAACTTGAACAAGCTTAAAAAACAAAGTTATATTTCTTGAGTTTTAGGTTAAGTAAATGTATAAGTTATTAACTAAATTGTAAAAAGTTGTTAATATAACAATTTACAGATTTTTTGATTTATATATTTAATCTTTCAAAATTTATTTTGCAAACTAAGTTTCGGTCAAAGACCTCGTCAGTGCTTAAATAAATCTTAAACAAATAGAATCCAGCAGTTGAGATTTCTCTATTTGTTTTCTTAATACCAAAACATATAATATTTTTTAATTTATGATGAATTATCAGAAAAATACAGTTTTAGCAGTTTTTTGTGTCTTCATTATGGCAATGATGTGTTGGACACTTGCTCTAACATTTTTGAAAAATAGTAAGTTTGTTTAAACAATCTCACCGAGTAATCATTACAAAAAAAAACCATAAACGTTGTTTTGCAATAATAACGTTTTAAACTGGTTTTTGAATAATGATTAGCATTGTTAAAAAAATCTTTTTATAAACTTTTTTATCCTAAAATAAAGCAAATAATGTAATTAAAACAGCATTTAAAAAGATACAAGAAAACAGTCGAACTGAAAAATTTTTTAAACTTCTTTAAAAAGCCAAACTTTAAAGATATTTAGTTTATAAAAACTTTATAATATTTCTATATTAATTTTAGAAAGTCCACAATACCTGCAACTAAGTGGAAAACACAAGAAACTTCAACAATAAAAAAGTAATACTTTTTAATTTAAATTTGTAGTTTCTTAGAACAAAATTTATTAAAACTTTTCTAATAACAATTACAATACAAACTTAAAAAGTTAAGTAATTTAATTCCTTTTTATTTCTTATCGTCTTAAAAGAGATTGAAAACAAGTAATGTAATAAAAATAAAAATTCAAAAGCATTGAAAGATATTCGTTTATTCGTGAGCTTAAAACTTTAATGATTAAAGTTAACTAAAAGGTGATAAATTTAAATAAAAACAAATTGTACAGTAATCTTCCTTTATTGTACCAACATATGTTTCTGTGTGTTAACGAATCAACGTACTTCAACTGGGTTCTGTAAAAAGTAATACTGTAATGAAAGAATAGAAGCTAAAGTAGGTGCATAAAAGTGTTAATTAGAATTAAAATAAAATAATTTCTACTAATTTTTAGAGGTTAATAGTTAATAATAGGTAAAATACTTAATGTTTAATCCAACTGTTGTAAAACTAAATAATATTTATAATTATTAAGTCTAAATTAAAATAAATTATTAGAAAGTATTTTCGTTTTAGAAAAATATGTTGGTACAATAAAGGAGATTTACTGTACAATTTGTTTTAATTTATATTCCAGTGAAGTTGTTTCACTAGGATCTTTTGTTAGCAAACCATTAAATCTATATTTTGAACAGATAAATTTAAATACTTTTCAGCACATATAAACTACACTCTTGCAACATTCAACAACAAAATTGCAAACGATCCAATCAAATTGAAGTATTCCGACTTCGATTGGTGCAGTTTCGAGTACAATAAGGACGGCAAAGTCAACTGCGATTGGCTGCAACTATCAACCAATGAGAAACCTCCATTCAGATTGTGCAGAGTGTCGACAAAATTTTTGCCAAAAGTAAGTTTGATTTTTCAACTGGCGTCGAAACTATCTCAAGATATGAGCGAAGATTTATTGTTACTGACTTTCCTGACAACCCTGTGTATCTGATGTCCACTGTTTTTACAAAAATAGAGGTGATGACGTCAGAGTAAGTTTTTTTCACGCGATGAAGTCTCAAAATCAAAATATAGAAGTTTTCCTGTTGCCAAATAGTGTTTACAATGTTGAATACCTTTAAAGCAGCTTAATGGTCGTCACTAGCAACCAGAAGTCATGACAACAAAGTCATAGGTTAATGAACTCCAGCCTTGAAGAGTTCCAGGTTAGTTTTTGGCTGTTTTATTAAACTTAGTTATGTTGTTTAAATTTGATGTCTACCATAACTAAAACTCGTGTTACCTAAAATATAATGCTAAGTAGTTTTTTTAACCTTTTAAATAAAACTTTTTAAACTAACTTTCAATAAAAATATGTCCTTATACATACTTGTCTTTTTAGAATTATATTTTAGTTTAGTTTCATATTCAAAAAAATGTAATATATAACTTACTTTTGACTATGTATAAGTATAAACGTTGTAGAATGTTTAAATATAACATTAGCGAAAGTATACTGAACAAAAGCCTGGACTTAAGTATTCCGTGAGACAAGTTCAATTTAACATAAATGTTTCGTCATAACACTTTGATCATAAGACCACATCAGACAGCTTTGGTAGACTGAGGTGTTTGTGTAGATTGACGACTACACGTTTTTTTGGTTGCGATTGACTGACAAGTTTTAATAAATGCAAAACCCGGGTTTCAGTCTACCGAAGGCTTGTGGTCTAAACATCGAAATGGTATGATATAAACTTTATAATACTTTAAGAAATACAACTCAAGGAGTTATATATTTCTTGCTTACTTATTTGTAAGTGACATTAATAAAAAGCGTTTTTACACATTAATAAAAAACATATTCTATTTTATACATGTTGTTAATACACATAAATATTTGCTTTATACAACAAGCTATACAAAATCTATAGTATACAAAATCTATTACAAAATTGACACTCAGAAATATTGTATTATTTTTTCTTTTATTGAAGTATGTACTAATTTATAAACAAAATAAAGTAATTTTAAAATATTAAGTAAAATAATATTTAGGTAGTATTAAAAGTTACTCAAAAATGTGAAACAAAACTAGAAAAAACTGAAAATAGTCCAGTAGCTCTGGACGATATAGTCGTAGAAGTTCAATACCCAAAGTGTGCCGTAAAGTACGGTTTGATTTTAATATTAAGTGTGTATACGTGTTTACAACGTTAAAAAACTTATAATGTTTCTTATGATTTGTTTAACGAAATTAATAATATATTATTAGTCGTTGTTTGCATTCTTTAATTTAATTAAACGTTTTAAATGAAAAGAAAGTATACACTATACTGTTATAATATTTTATTATTAATTATAAAAAAATAATAAATGATACAAAGACATTTATTAAAACTATAAAGCTTAGTTAAAGCTTTAACTTATTTAAATTTTTTTTTCAGAATTTTAAAAACAAAAGTTAGCAGGAATTTTTATTTAGTTAAGAAAATATTACTTTACAGATGTTGCAGAAAACTTTATCAACAGCCCCAGCTTGTGGAGATATAAAAAGTGGATGAAAATTAAAGGATTTTATATTTTAATATTTTATTTAGTCAAGTTATTTCGCATTTAAAATAAGTAACATACAAGAAAATTATCTATCATTAAGGTTTAAAAGCCTTTTAAATAACATCTAAGAAATAAGTGTAAACAGTGAAGAATTTCTGTCTGAAAAGTATACCAACAATAATAACATAAAACACTAAACAGATTATTATTATTATATTTGATATTACTAACTACTTAATTTTAACATAAAAATTAACATAATCTAGAAACCTTACTATTTAAAGTTATATCACTTTTGCGATAGTATTATTAAAAATATCTTTAAACTTTACTAAAAGGTTTTAAAAAAACTTAAAATATATCTTAGCGATGTAACTTTGTTAATATTTTATATTTTTTTCTGATAGACAAGTATAAAAACAAGTTTTAGTTGTTAAAGAAACTAAATTTGAACCAAAATTAATTTATGGTATTTTTAAAATACAACTTTACGTTGTTTAACATACTTTATTACTTTTTAAAATTTCACTAATTCGTTTATAGAGGAAAAACTTTTAATGAATTAACACAGTTTATGTAAAATAGAGTTTATGAAAATCAGACAGCGATGGTGCTGGTTTCGTAGCAAAAAGTTTTCATCAAACGAAAGCTGTTCTTGTTTCTTTTCATTTATTTATAAACTTTCTAATCCCAGAAAAAACTCAAAAGTGAGTTGTTTTTAACAAATTGATATAATTAAATTTTGTGTATTTTTATATTTTTAGTAATTTTAAAGTCCATTTTAAAACACATCAGAATAAAAAAAAATTAATATGATGATTTAAATGTTGTTTAGAAACATTTATTAATTCCGTTTTTATATTGAAGCTTTAAAGTAAAACATTAAAAAAAAACAAATCTTAACTGATAAATTTGCTTACATATAAGATCTTATAATTAACAATTTACTGAAACTTGTACGTAAACATTTTTTTTCTATTTTTAAAAAATACAGGTTCACATGAATTTAACTTTAATCCAAAAATTTTTCGCAACAAGTAACAGTAAAAGGACGAGCAAAAGTTTAAAGTGAAACTAAAACCAGGCAAATGGAAACATTTTAAAAAGAAAATAAATTTTTCTACAAAAACGATCTCCTACACAATTAGAATTCGTTGCTAATCAACTCCTAGCTACTAGTCATCGAATTCACATAAAGAGAATTCGATTTAAAAATTGTAGTGGTTTATATATAAGCTAATTATAGAACATTTTTTTATAATATCAAAGATAAAAAGCGAAGTATAAGAATAGTTTTTGTTCAGACATAATCAACCGTCGGTTGTGTTAGTTTATCAAGTTTTTGCACACATACATTCCAGATTTAGCTTTTTGATTTTTGTTTTTTATATTTCTCTTTATGTTCTTGTAAATTAATAAACGTGAAGTATGAAATACTGCTTTGTTTATTAGCTACTGATTTTATTCATTGATAATAATTTATATCTTCTCATTTCTATTGATCAACAGAAATAAAACCGTTAAAAAATAAAAGTTGAAACATTTTGAACTCTTTCACTTACTGCTTTTTTATCTCAACCATAAAATCAAAATATGTATGCTTTAGTTTTTTCATTATTTTTTTCTTACCTTATATGTTTCACTGTCTAGTTTTTATATATATTTATATATACATCGAACATATTATTATTTTATTATCACCGTGTTATTATTTTATTCAAGATTTTACTGCTTGTATAGTTTATCGATCCTGTAGATCACTACTTTAGATAAACAGTTTAATCTAACGCAAACTTAAAGGCTAGAACAATTTATTTTTTTATGTTGTACGTTGTTTTATTACGCAAACACATATTGATTTAATTTTTTTGTTTCATATAAATTAATGCTTTGAATTTTTTTTAGTTTATTTAGCTACATATTTTTGCTTAAAGAATTCATCAACATTAGATATTTTGAAAACTTGATAATATAGTATTTATTTAAGGATAACCAAAGTTTAAGTACAGTTATGTCAATAACTTGTTATTTACAGTTTTAATTGCTTTCATTTGTTCTATAACCTGTTAATAAGTAGTAACGTTGTATTAGTTTATGATTTCATATTAGGGCTGTAATAAGTCAAAGTTTAAATGAGGGTTCAAAGTTCACGAAGTGTTTATTTACTTAAGCAACAGCAAATTTATCACTTCAAACTTATTGATCGATTAAGTTTTTACCGCATGTATTAACAAAACGTGACCAGTTATAATAATTAAAATCATATAATAAACCATGACTATCATTAGAAACTAATTAAATTAAAACTAAAAGTAGTTTTCGACAAACAGAGATATTGTTCAATGGTTTAAAAAAATTAAAGGCATTTTATGTTTATGCTTGCTTTAAATTAACTTAAACTGCAAAGTATGTATTTATTATTAAAAAACTGTCGAACTTAAAAAATGTTTTGACTTATAATTAGATCTTTAATTGCTTTATTTAATATTTACTACCAAATTGTTTATGTATTGTTTTTATTACAAAAATCGTAAATACACAGTTAAAAACAAACAAAAAGAAATTGTTTAAAGTACAAAAAGGTCGATACTTAAAAATTTAAATTTAGGAGTTTGTATAATAATTTGTATTTAACTTGAATATGACAGTTGTTTCTTAATGTCAATATAATTCCTGAAAAAAAAAACAATTAAATATGCTATTTTACCAACTAAAACGTTTGTATATAAAAAACAACTTGATGTAAAACTAAAAGTGTCCTTCAGATATTACAGCATGTTTATGTTTTCACGTTTTTGAGTTGTAGCGATTCGACAATTTTGTAAATATAACAAAGTTTCTTTTGTTTTAGTTTATTTGCAGGTAATAATTACAAAACGTGCTAACGTGTTATAGTTCTTTTTTACGATTGTTTCAATCACGTAAAACCAGATGACTTATGTACCAAGTTATATGTGTGTAGTACACATACAGTGCAAAGAAAGTTTTTCACTAACTATATTTTTACGCTACACTTTTGAGCAGCTTAAAGTTCTAATGTTTGTATATTGCCGTTTTATAACCCTGAAAATGAAAGAAAGTTTATTTACACATGCCAAAGTTTATAACCAGAAAGTGCACTATAAGTCAAACAAATCTAAGGATAAAAGTTCTAAATTCTATTCCAAAAAAACACAAAACTAAGTTGGTTTAATAAGTGTGAAGTTTTACAGAAAATATCAATATTTGTTAAAAAATACTCACTATAATCTCGAACCACTTAACAAAATGAACGATTTCAATTTTGTGAACTTAGGATTTTTTTTTCTAGACTTCTGTTTCTAAAATAAAAATTTCTGTGATAATATATTTACCATTAATTTCTTTTTTTTTCGGTTGAAATAAAATATTAAAGTAATAATAATCTTTTTTTCTATTAAAAATAAAACGAAACATTATTACTAAACTGTTGATAAATGGAGCTAACTTTTTATTTTTAAAATCTATCAAGTGACTAGATATGAAAATTAGACGTAAACTTAGAATTCAATCATCCGTCAAACTAAGATAATAAATACCCACTGAAATTACCACTTAAAATTATGCGTTTGCAAAAGGCTAGTAAATTTCATAACATATACTTCACTACTTCTTATGAGGTAATCATAAATAAATAATAATCGGATATCAGAATAATTAAAATTAAATGTATATTTAAAAAAAAAATCAATAGTCAGTCGTCTGTTTATTATTAACAATCCATAAAAACTGGTCTATTTTAATATCTTAAACTAATTTATATAACATGTGTTCCAAATAATCGTTTTTTTAAGTCACATACCATTGAACAAGGTTTTCTAACTGTATGTATTAGAACATAAGAGAAACATAATAAACTTTTTATCACTTAGTTTTTATAAGTGAAGTGATAGAAAATATATTTTTAAATTTATTGATAAGTTTAAACATTAAAGACTCCTGTCATATATTTGCTGAAAAATAAAAAATTGATGGAATATTTATACTAATTGCTAAGTCTTTTGTTACCAACTCAACATCGACTACTTATACAATTTGATAATCTTAAAGTCAAAAAAAATATATGTAATATGGAGCAACTCAAACGTCGTACTTGTAGAAGAGGTACACAGATAATATGGTAGTCATGGTGTAAAACTTCGTTTAAAAAAAAAAAGATTAACAACTTTTAAACTTTTTGAATTTTATTAATTTGGACGATAAATCACAACATAACAGTAAATTACTCAGAACTAAATTATTTTTAAGTAAAGTTATACTAAATTATAAAAAAATGAAATCTCTGATTACGCAAATGCTTAGCTAGGTTGCAACAAATATGAAAAAAAAACAAATTTATAAATACTGAAAAAGTTAATAACCTACACGTATAAGCACCAATTATGATTGCTTTTAAACTGAACAAAACACACCCATTTATAAAACACACACCATTGTATAAAATGTTGATTCAAACAATTGTAGCTCTTAATCATTATTTCTTTTCATCAGCTGTTCCTTATCACAACAAAGTTTCTGCTGGTCACCCGACGTCTGTAGGCAGGCGTGTTAGTTAGTACCTTTGTATCTGCTGTAATACTCAAGAGCTTCTCTGAATCAGGTTTATAATCTAAGATCTTTTCGTGGGGCAGGTTGGAGTTCATTGAGGATGTCCAACGCTTTTCTTTTATTTTTTTGAAAATTGTCTTGAAATTGAATGAACTCAAACATCCTAGTTTACTGGCAGTTTTTGAATATAAAACCTTATGAAATACGGGTTTGGAGGTGGATCTTTCCTGAAAAGTTTTAATGCAGTTCTCGTAGTTTTTCATTAATACTGCGTTTTGCGAGCAAGGCTTCTGTTAAAATTTATTACTCGATTATTAAGTCGTACCTTACATTTATGGTAAGGTAGTCAATTAGTTCCAATTAAATTCAATAATAAGCCTGAAATTCAAAATTTAAAAGCTGCAATTTATTTCTAAAAACTTTTAGTTTACTATTTCAAGTACGCTTAATTCTTTTATGATTTTGTTTACATCCAACTGTAATACATTTAGCAACAAGTTTTAACATATTAAATTGTTTATACTTAATATCTTGCTTTATATTTATAATAAATGAATCATTCAGCATTATAACCTACTTTTTTGAATAAATCCGTTTTTGCATTCAGCTGTTCTTTAACACAAGGTGATTGATATTGGCCACTTGTTTTAGCAGACGGTCTGTAAGCGGGCGTATTAGTCAGAACCTTTTTATCTGCTGTAAAATGCAGACGCTTCTTTATGTCTAAAGGATCTTGCCACGTTTTAACCTTGGATTGGGAAGAGGACTTTTCATGACAAGTTCTGACGTGTTCCTCGTGATTCTTTATTAATACGGTGTGTAAGCTGTTGTACGGACAAGATTTCTGTTGAAAAAGGCATTAATTTACTAAAAATTTATCTAACTGTACTAAACATGCTAAGTATCTATATCAAAAACAGTGACAGTTTAAGTATGAATAGATTGAAACATTATATAAAAAAATGTATTTATAGCTTGCTCCCTGCAGCGTGTTTTGAAACGTTTTATTACTTTAATTAAATTTAGCTTTTAACGGCGATTGATTAAATTTGTATGAAACATATCTAGAAGGAAAATTTCACTTACATAGCCCTGATGTCCATCAAGTGCGATTCATACAAGCTTGCATTTACTTGGTGTCTAAAATCATACGGACAACTCATCATTTTGTCCAGATTGTTAACAGTGACTCTTTCTTGGCAAATTTTAATGTGTTCCTCATAATTGTTTGAAAAAACTGCGTGGTAGCTGTTGTACGGACAAGACTTCTGTTGAAATAAGTTAATAGTCAAGCCTACAGTTGTAGTTCATGAATTAACATTTTAAAAGCTTACGGTACTTAAAAAATTGACATAAGTTATTTATTTGGTCAAAACTTTTTAAGTGTGATCATTTAATAAGCTAGCAATAGTTAAAAAAAAATTAAAATTTTAGAAAATAACAATGATTTAAGTTTGTATTTTATTTTTGTAGTATTTAATTTAATCTATATAAAAGTGGTTGTTTTCGACTAAAAATATCTAAAAACAATTGAACTGACATATCCTTGAATGCTTCATTATATGCGTTTTATACAAGCTTGCTTTTATTTTATGGCTCGAATCATAAGGACAATACATCATTTTATCAGGATTGTAAACTACTTGACTAGATAAATTCATCTTTAATTTATAAACTACAAAAACGCTGAAATTTAGAAAGGAGAATAACCTGCGTATCTTTAATATAATATATACTTCAGTTTGCCATATACCTATAACAAACAAGTTTAAAACTATTACAAAGTTATATTTTTTTATTAAGTTTTAAAGAATCTAAAGCAATAAGTATCATTTTTTTTTTGTTTTTCACTAATGAAGTTGAAACTTGTTAAGAAAAAAAATAAGAGGCTGTTGAAGTACATATATCAAAGAAATTTTTAGCTAACTTATTTAAAAACATATAAGTCCACTTAAACCACGTTTTCAAACATTAAAGTAAATTTCTTGTTAAGATATGATACAGCATAAAGTCGATTTATTTTCTTTTTTATGTGAAATGAATTAAATATTTTAGGGTTTAAAAGACTTGTGAAATATTCGATTATCTGCGTGTGATGCTTACCAATGAATAAGGAAAATTAAAAGCACATTCTGATTGAAGAATTATTTTAATTATTTATATTTGATGTTTGATCATAAGATCAGTGTGTTAATTATTAATGACAGCTTAATTAATTCTTAAACAACAAAAATATATGAATATTATATAATTACATTAAATAAGCCAACAATGTGAATAAAATTTATTTAAGATAGACTATTGTAACTTTAATTGTATACTTATTACTAACTGGTTTAATTATTAACAAAAAAAATTTTCCTGAATAGTAAAAGTTTATACAAACAAGTTGAGCAAAAAAATATGTTAACTTATACAAAATTTTTACATGTCATTTAATAAATCAAAACTAAATAAAATTATCAACTAAAATTCATAGTTTTAAACTCAAGCTTTTATAATTGATATTTACATATACACTA